>NC_053023.1:573854578-574022617 GCF_003073215.2 Triticum urartu | reverse complement strand
ATATCAGGACTCAATCCGCCACATGGGGATCGACCCAAAAAGAATTCTCCACAGCAAAACCTCCTTTCAAGGAGTAATGCCAGGTCCGGACACCCATTGCATGGGTTTTCTCCGGCTCGAGGTTATTTTCGGCTCTGCCGATAACTTCCGTCGTGAAAAGCTGACTTTCCACATCGTCCCATTCTCAAGTCGCTATCAAGCACTACTGGGACGCGAAGCTTTAGCCCGCTTTAACGCAATACCACATTATGCATCTCTTACGCTTAAGATGCCCGGTCCACGCGGCATCATCTCCTTAAAGGGGAAGCAGTGAGAACACCTCCCCCAAGCGGAGGATTGTGCGGCCGCTTTAACAGCCCCACAATACAATGGCTTCACCAGCCAGAACATCGGAACATGTCATTAAGACCACGGACACAGATAGATGAGTCCGGCACAAAAGTATCATTGATAAAGGCTTAGTGGCCATATAGCCCTGCACTAGGGGCTTCACACGTATAAAATAAGAGACAATAAAGCTCAATTTTTCATATTTTACTTTACACTTTGTTTATTTCATATAACTTTTGTTCGGCACGCCCCTTTTTCAACTTAGTTGCTCTCTTTTTACAGATGAACGTCGTGCTGCGCCTGTCCAGGATACGGCACAACGGAGACACAGGTGCAGACGTGCAGTAGGGACCCGTTCCAAGGATTCTTTTCAGATTAAGACCCTGCGTAAACCTTTTTTACTGTCTCTTGTTGATACACATCCCCTGGTTCTATGACCAAGGAGGAGGCTGGCGTCTTGGCATGTGGCCACGTCAGAATTCTTGCGCGTACCTGGACACTAGGGGCTTATACCTCAGAGCGTTACCTCGCCCGCTCTCATAAAGACCGAATACCTTAGGGAGTGTTCGGCGTCGCGAGTTTGGCCTTATATGCATCAGCTCCGAGTCATGATTTTGGTCAAATGTTGGGTTGCCCGGCTCCTATGTTTGGCCGCCTTACGTTCCGCTCTATCGGCTAAGGCGGCACCAGGAGAACTACTGCGATTGTGCCCTGGTTCGGCCAGGCGAGCACCTCAGTAGAGAAAGCCGAAAACCGACTGTCATGATATGGCGTGAGACTGGTCAACCACTCGATGACTCTCCGGAATCTGTAGGATTCCTCCGCATTAACGAAGGGCCGTTTCCCGGCCAGGCACATACGCGCCCCGAATTCGGGCGAGCGCAGTCGCCACCAGGGGCTACCTAAATAGTCCCATTGTCAAGCTCCTATGGCTAAGTGAAAGTGTTAAAGCATTATAGTCCGGTTGCCTAGCTCGCTGCGCTATCACCTCCTTTGTAGGACCAAGACGTTAGATTAAGTGTGAAAATGCGCCTTCTGTGAGCACCCCTGCACTATGTGCGTGGGGGCTGAAGCCAACGACTGCAATCTTTCAGATTTTGTACATATATCTTAAAATGGCCGCACAGGAGGTGTTCCAAATACTTGAAGGCACAAGTATAAAAGGCTACTACAATTCATCAAAATATTGCTTTATAATTACATATGCTATCAGAACATAGCATCATTCGAGCACTGCGTCTCTATTACACGAGCGCCTTCAAGGACTTCCTGAAGATAGTGCTCGGAGGGTACTCGGCTTTTGTCCGAATCTCGGGATGCAACAACGGTGGTCTCCATCTCTGCCCAGTATGTCTTGACACGGGCAAGAGCCATCCGTGCACCCTCTATGCATGATGACCTCTTCATCGCATTGATACGTGGCACCACGTCAAGGAATTGCTGCACCAAGCTGAAATAACTCTTCGGCTCCGATCTCCCCGGCCACAGATGACCCATGACGTACTTCATGGCGAGTCCGGACAATCTATTCAGTTCGGCCCATTGAGCCAGACGATCGTCCACTGCCAGTGGACGCTCTAGATTCTGGAACTGCGACCAGAAAAGCCTTTCCACTTCGCGATCTTCTTGATCTCGAAAGTATTCGGTTGCATCAGCAGCACTCGCTGCCAAATCCAGATAGGTGTCCTCCACACTCCACATCCGGTCCAACGGAGCAAACTTCGGATCACGAAAACTTCCTCCGCAGCATAAAGGGCTTTCCAGCCGCAATCTGTTCGGCCTAACGCAGCTCCTCCTTCGCAGCTCTCATCGCAGAGCGAGCATCCTTGGCATCAGCAACGGCCTTCTCTAAGTCCGTCTGTCTCGCCCGGTCTTCTTTCTCAAGAAACTTGCAACGGTCAGCAGCACTTTTTAACTTCACGGCCATCACGGCCATCTCCTTCTTGCTTCGGCAGTGAGCAGCCTGTTCAGCTCTCAGCTCTTCAAGGGCCTTCTCGGCAGCCGCATCGCTTTTCCTGGCTTGTTCCTTAGCTCGGGCAAGTTCCGCCCAAAGACTCTCCACGGCGGCCGCACCATCTGCGTCAAGCACACACATTGTAAGATACTGGCATAAATCTCCTCTTACCAGATGCCGCCCGAGGAATTGCATACCTTGAGCCTCATCAAGCCGCTCGTTGACGAGCGCGATGTCGGCATCTGCCACGTCAAGTTGCCGCTTTAGTTCGGCAAAATCATCAGTTTGGCTCGATTCCGGACACTTCGCCACCTGTATACAAAGGCGACATTTTAGACCTGGGATTATGATCCTCTGTGTGCCGTCAATTTTGACAATGCACAGAGTCTTAGGGGCTACTATCTACACAAGGCGCATCTTATTTATGTGCAACTGACAAAGAAGTACATTATCAAACGTACCTCAAAACCCGTCAGCAAACTTCTGACGACCTCATGCAATCCGCTTTCCGCGGACGAAATCCTTCCAATCACTGTACCCATCAATGCACGGTGCTCCTCTGAGATAGAAGCTCGCCCCAGCAGAATCATCAGCTCCTCCGACCGTGCATCGGACGGTGCCGGACTCGTCCTATGACCTCCATCGAAGGCCGGACACGGAGAACCTTGGGGGGACATATGGCTACCTTCCACCCCTGTCGGATTCGGAGAAACCCTCCACGACGACACCTCAGGGTCGCCCGCCTCGCCAGGCGGTACGGCAGGGGGAGGCGTTCCACTCTCCATCATCTCCGGAAGAAGATCCCCCGAAGACGAGCTCTGCTGAGAAGGGCTGAGGTCCGAGCTAAAAAGTAAAATTTCGGTTAATCTACTCAGATGAAAAGCAAGGATTTCTCTCATCCCTCTAAAGGAAAATCTTTCTCTACTTACGGCTCGCTGGAGGGCTGATCCCTTTGAGGGCGTAGTTCGGCCGAGGATCTCCCCGGCGTCGGACCCTCTAACGAGGACTTTTCCCCCCGCTTTGAGGCCATGGTCTCCGGGTCGTCAGAGGCGGCCCTCTTCTTCCCCTTAGGAGAGGAATTGTTGATTCTTCCCTTCGGAGCAACCTCCTTCGAGGAGGCCATAGTTTCCTTGTCCTCCCCCTCACTTCCCTCCAAAGGCACGATCTTCAACATCCTGACTAGCATGGGATCCGGCCTGGTCTCGGGAAGGGGAGCCGGACACCTGATCAGCTTTGCCTTCGCTATCCACTCATGTTTAAAAGGACAGCCCTTTTAGGGGCGAATTTATGACAATTTTACGGATAGCGAGTCCGGGCACAAGGTTACTTACTTGAGTATCCGGGCGATTGCAGCTTAAACCTGCGTCCTCGGTCAAATCCGGACACATTGCTTGTGATCCGAAGAACATTTTATACATCTCCACGGGCGTTGCGCCCATAAAATGCTGGAGAGCTCGTGGTCCCTCCGGATTAAACTCCCACAGACGAAGGGAGCGACGTTTGCCGGGCAGTGTTCAGCGAATCAGCATGACCTGCGTCACCTTGACCAGGTTGAGGTCTCTTTCTAAGAGATCCCTAATGCGGCCCTGCAACAAGGGCACGTCTTTGGATAACCCCCAATCTAATCCTTTGTTGACCCATGACGCTAGCCGTGGTGGGGGGCCGAGCGAAAGGCAGGAGGCGCCACCCATTTGGTGCTCCTGGGAGCGGTGATATAGAACCACTCTCATTGCCACAAGCCGAGCTCCTCTTGAAAGGAGCCCTCGGGCCATGGAGCATCAGCATTCTTACTTATGACAGCGCCTTCGCACTCTGCGTGCCATCCCTCGATCATCTTCGGCTCCACTCCAAAAGTCTTGAGCCATAATCTGAAGTGAGGAGTAACACGGAGGAACGCTTCGCACACAACGATGAATGAGGAAATGTGGAGGATGGACTCCGGGGCTAAGTCATGAAATTCCAGCCCATAATAGAACATCAGCCCCCTCACGAAGTGATCCATCGGGAAGCCTAACCCCCGAAGGAAGTGAGACATGAACACTACGCTCTCACCGGGCTGGGGACTGGGAATAGCCTGTCTTTGGGCAGGCAACCTATGCAAAATTTCGGCGGTCAAGAACTTAGCCTCTCTCAACTTTAGCACATCCTCCTCCGTGACGGAGGAGGGCATCCATCGGCCTTGAAGGTCGGAACCGGACATTGTCGAAGGTCCGAAGCGCCTGGAATCTGGAGCCTAGGGTGTTGGAACTCGAGGCGACGGGCGAACTTGTTTTGAGATTGGAGAAAAGGAGTAAGGCCTTGGTCTCTTTATAAGAGGTTGAATACCAGGAGCCCTCCCCGTAACCGTTTAGGACTCGCCTTTAATCGAGAAGACATGCTAATGGGCACGATTTGGTTACCCACGTCCGTATTGATGAGAATCCCGTAAATAAAGGGGACACGATCTCTGCTTTGACAAGACGTGCCAAGGAAACTGCCTCGCAAAACACGCTGAGGTGGAAAAGTGAAAACGATTCGAATAAAGGCTTGGCCGTAGTGTGATGGCGCGCTGCGGAATACGTCAGCAGATTAGATTTGTGTTAATATTATTCTCTCTGTGGCAATACGTGGAAACTTATTTTGTAGAGCCGGACACTACTCTTGGTGTTTACAAACTTTTATGAAGAATTTGGAGGAGGAACCCGCCTTGCAATTCCGAAGACAATCTATGCGCCGGACTCGTCGTCATTGAAGCCTGGTTCAGGGGCTACTGAGGGAGTCCTGGATTAGGGGGTGTTCGGGTAGCCGGACTATACCTTCAGCCGGACTCCAGGATTACGAAGATACAAGATTGAAGACTTCGTCCCGTGTCCGGATGGGACTTTCCTTGGCGTGGAAGGCAAGCTTGGCGATGCAGATATTCTAGATCTCCTACCATTGTAACCGACTTTGTGTAACCCTAACCCTCTCCAGTGTCTATATAAACCGGAGGGTTTTAGTCCGTAGGACAACTTCATCATACAACAATCATACCATAGGCTAGCTTCTAGGGTTTAGCCTCCTTGATCTCGTGGTAGATCTACTCTTGTACTACCCATATCATCAATATTAATCAAGCAGGACGTAGGGTTTTACCTCCATCAAGAGGGCCTGAACCTGGGTAAAACATCGTGTTCCTTGCCTCCTGTTACCATCCGGCCTAGACGCACAGTTCGGGACCCCCTACCCGAGATCCGCCGGTTTTGACACCGACACATGTCCTTAGTCCTTTTCAGGTATTTCAGGATGTTCTTGACCGTTGTCCAGTGATCCACTCCTGGATTACTTCGGTACCTCCCTGCTAAACTGATAGCAAGGCACACATCAGGTCTGGTACACAACATTGCATACATGATAGAGCCTATGGTTGAAGCATAGGGAACACCTTTCATTTTCTCTTTATCTTCTGCAGTGGTCAGACATTGAGTGTGTGACAACTTCACACCTTGTACCACAGGCAAGAACCCTTTCTTTGCTTGATCCATTTTGAACGTCTTCAAAACTTTATCAAGGTATGTGCTTTGTGAAAGTCCAATTAAGCGTCTTGATCTATCTCTATAGATCCTGATGCCTAATATATAAGCAGCTCCACCGAGGTCTTTCATTGAAAAACTCTTTTTCAAGTATCCTTTTATGCTATCCAGAAATTCTATATCATTTCCAATCAACAATATGTCATCCACATATAATATTTAGAAATGCTACAAAGCTTCCACACACTTTCTTGTAAATATAGACTTCTCTGAAAGTCTGTATAAAACCATATGCTTTGATCACACTATCAAAACGTTTATTCCAACTCCGAGATGCTTCCACCAATCCATAAATGGATCGCTGGAGTTTGCACACTTTGTTAGCATCCTTTGGATTGTTAAAACCTTCAGGTTGCATCATATACAACTCTCTTCCAGAAATCCATTCAGGAATGCAGTCTTTACATCCATTTGCCAAATTTCATAATCATAAAATGTAGCAATTGGTAACATGATTCAGACGGACTTAGGCATCGCTACGGGTGAGAATGTCTCATCGTAGTCAACTCCTTGAACTTGTCGAAAACCTTTCGCAAAAAGTCGAGCTTTATAGACAATAACATTACCGTCAGCGTCAGTCTTCTTCTTGAAGATCCATTTATTCCCGATGGCTTGCCGATCATCGGGCAAGTCAACCAAAGTCCACACTTTATTCTCATACATGGATCCCATCTCAGATTTCATGGCCTCAAGCCATTTTGCGGAATCTGGGCTCATCATCGCTACCTCATAGTTGTAGGTTCGTCATGGTCAAGTAACCTGACTTTAGAACAGGATTACTATACCACTCTGGTGTGGATCTTACTCTGGTTGACCTACGAGGTTCGGTAGTAACTTGATCTGAAGTTATATGATCGTCATCATTAGCTTCCTCACTAATTGGTGTAGGAGTCACAGGAACAGATTTCTGTGATGAACTACTTTCCAATAAGGGAGCAGGTACAGTTACCTCATCAAGTTCTACTTTCCTCCCACTCACTTCTTTCATGAGAAACTCCTTCTCTAGAAAGGATCCATTCTTAGCAACGAGCCTTTGGATCTGTGATAGAAGGTGTACCCAACAATCTCCTTTGGGTATCCTATTAAGACACATTTCTCCAATTTGGGTTCGAGCTTATCAGGTTGAAGCTTTTTCACATAAGCATCGCAGCCCCAAACTTTAAGAAACGACAACTTGCGTTTCTTGCTAAACCACATTTCATAAGGTGTCGTCTCAACGGATTTAGATGGTGCCCTATTTAACGTGAATGCAGCCGTCTCTAAAGCATAACCCCAAAACGATAGCGGTAAATCAGTAAGAGACATCATAGATCGCACCATATCCAGTAAAGTACGATTACGATGTTTGGACACACCATTACATTGTGGTGTTCCAGGTGGCGTGAATTGCGAAACTATTCCGCATTGTTTCAAATGAAGACCAAACTCGTAACTCAAATATTCTCCTCCACGATTAGATCGTAGAAACTTTATTTTCTTGTTACGATGATTTTCCACTTCACTCTGAAATTCTTTGAACTTTTCAAATGTTTTAGACTTATGTTTCATCAACTAGATATACCCATATCTGCTCAAATCATCTGTGAAGGTGAGAAAATAACAATACCCACCGTGAGCCTCAACATTCATCGGACCACATACATCAGTATGTATGATTTCCAACAAATCTATGCTCGCTCCATTGTTCTGGAGAACGACGTTTTAGTCATCTTGCCCATGAGGCATGGTTCGCAAGTACCAACTGATTCATAATCAAGTGATTCCATAAGTCCATCAGAATGGAGTTTCTTCATGCGCTTTACACCAATATGACCCAAACGGTTGTGCCACAAATAAGTTGCACTATCATTATCAACTCAGCATCTTTTGGCTTCAATATTATGAATATGTGTATCACTACTATCGAGATTCAACAAAAATAGACCACTCTTCAAGGGTGCATGACCATAAAAGATATTACTCATATAAATAGAACAACCATTATTCTCTTATTTAAATGAATAACTGTCTCACATCAAACAAGATCCAGATATAATGTTCATGCTTAACGCTGGCACCAAATAACAATTATTCAGGTCTAAAACTAATCCCAAAGGTAGATGTAGAGGTAGCGTGCCGACCGCGATCACATCGACTTTGGAACCATTTCCCACGTGCATCGTCACCTCGTCCTTAGCCAATCTTCGCTTAATCTGTAGCCCCTGTTTCAAGTTACAAATGTTAGCAACTGATCCAGTATCAAATACCCAGGCACTACTGTGAGCATTAGTAAGGTACACATCAATAACATGTATATCAAATATACCTTTCACTTTGCCATCCTTCTTCTCCGCCAAATACTTGGGGTAGTTCCGCTTCCAGTGACCAGTTCCTTTGAAGTAGAAGTACTCAGTCTCAGGCTTAGGTCCAGACTTGGGTTTGTTCACTTGAGCAGCAACTGGCTTGTTGTTCTTCTTGAAGTTCCCCTTCACTACAAAAAAAAGACACATCTGTGACATTTTGGGCCGAACGAATTTTTTTTCTGTCATACATATGACACTTCTATGACGATAATTGTGACAAAACCCGGTATCATCATAGATTTGGTGGGCTCCTACTTCTATGACAAAAAATCATGACAGAAAATAGGCTTTTCATCCTGGGCGGGCCGGAGATGCAATTGCATGACATTCTTTGGGCCGTCCATGACGGAAAAAACCGTGGTAGAAGCGAGGGGGAGGAAAATTTTGGGGAGTTCCTGGTTACGGTGGGAGGTCGGGGGCCGAGCGATGCGTGTTTCTCTCGTACATGTACGCGCGTGTGTGCGAGGTGTTGGCTCTAACTGAACCCGAGTGAGGTGTTGGGTTCTAAATGAACCCGAGCAATTGCACAGCATTCTACGCGTTACTGAACCCGAGCGATCGATCGATGGCTGTTAACTGAACTCGATCGAGCGATTCCTTCGCTACTGCTGCTAACTGAAGCCGATCGATGTTGCCTCTGGATGAACAGTGAGTGTTGCGTGGGGGGGTTGGATGAACAGTTCCCGGTGGGGGTGGATGAACAGGACCCCGTGGTGTTGCCTCTGGATGAACAGGACCCCGATCGATCGAGCCGGTTGGGGCTGGATGAATAGGACCCCGTGGAGGGCTGGATGAACAGGACCACCCCGTGGAGGGCGGGATGAACAGTAGACGGTGGAGGGCAGGATGAATAGTAGCCCGTGGAGGGGTGGTTGAACAGGAGCCCGTGGAGAGGGCTGGTTGAACAGTAGCCGGTGGAGTAGCGTGCGGTGGAGGCTGGATGAACAGGAGCCCGTGGATGATCGCAGGTGGAGGCTGGAGGAGGTCGACGGTGGATGAATAGTAGCTCGTGGAGGCTGGAGGGGGTCGACGGTGGAGATGAAAAGTATCCCGTGGAGTCCCGTTTTGCGGTATGCCACACCCCTCCCGATAACAGGACCCCCGTTTCGACCGTAGCGCTCCAACACAAGTCCGTTTCGTCCGTTTTGCGGTACGCCACACCCCTCCCGATCAACAGGACCCCCGTTTCGACCGTAGGAGGTCCGTTTCCTCCGTTTTGCGGTACGCCAGACCCCTCCTGATGAACAGGATCCTGTTTCGAACATGGCCGGTCGAACACAAGGCCGTTTCCTCCGTTCTGCGGTATGCCACGCCTTGTTTCTATCGCCTATTCCGTCCAAGCCCTCCCAATGAACATGACACATTCCATTGCCTCCCCATGAACACGACGCATTCCGTTGCCTCCCCATGAACACGACGACGACGCTGTTTCTCTGTTCCGACCCAACCATGTACACGAGCCCTGGCCGTACGTATGCGCGAGTAGGCGTTCGAGACCTCGCCCGTATGTACACATACGTGGCCGTATTTTCTTTCTTGCACCCTGGCCGCTGTACGTACGTGTACATGCTACGTGCGCGCCTCTACTACGACACGTGCGTGCCTCTACATCGACCAGTATATATGTATGTACACGTTCGCGATCAGAATGACAACGCTACGTACGCTTCGACCAGGTGGGTCCCGACTGTCAGGCACTTCCTTGCGTGCGAAGATGTAGCTGGTGGGTCCCAGCAGTCAGGGGGGCGAATCATTTTGTTTTTTTTGCTCGGACGCGCTTCCTTGCGTGCGAAGGTGTAGCTGGTGGGTCCCAGCAGTCAGGGGGAAACGTTTTTTTCGCGAAATACGGTGGCCCGTCCGATGGGTCCCCACTGTCAGGTGGAGGAATAATTATTTTGCGCGTAATAAGGAGCACTTCCTTGCTGCGGCCGTGGACCCAGCTGTCAGCGTCTCCACGCACAGTACTCTTCCGATGGAAGTCGGTTGTTGACCACATTGACCACGCTGCGCCGAGAGCACCACGGCGGTGGACGACAGTGAGGCCTAGGAAGGGGATGACACGGAGCCGGGGAAGACGCGGCAGTGGATGCCCACGCGTAGAGGAGTACGAGGGTTCACTGGTTCGCTGCGGTGTGAGGCTGTCGTCGCCGCAGAATAACAGGGGGTGTGGGTGAGTAGAGGGATGGCCTGGCCAGCGGTGGGAGTAGTAGGGGGCGGTGAGGCCTCTAACGCATCGCAGCCGGCCATGGGAGGCAGGAGCACGAGGCACGACCGGAGCTGGTTTGGGTGGCTGGAGCAAGAAGACCAGAGGTTGAAGAAGCACTACGGCCGTTGGATGGACATCGTACGGTCACTGGAGCTAGAATCATGAATATTGACTAAGTTGACAAAGCCCTCCGTCCCCGTCAACTTAGTAGGCCCACAAGTCAGCCTCTCACCAAGGTGGGTCCCAGCTAGCAGGGTGTATTCATTTTTTTGTGCGTAATAAGGAGGCACTTCCGGTGGGTCCGAGCTGACAGCAGGGGGAACGTTTTTTTCGCGAAATATGGTGGCCTGTCGGGTGGGTCCCAGCAGTCAGGGGCAAATGTTTTTTTCGCGATATACTGGTGGGCGTCCGGTGGGTCCCTGCTATGAGGTGGAGGAATAATTATTTTCCGCGTAATAAGGAGGCACTTCCTTGCGGCTGCCGTGGACCCAGCTGTCAGCCTCTCCACGTACCGTATTCTTCCGATGGAATTCGGTCATTGACCAAATTGACCACGCTGCGCCGACAGCACCACGACGGTGGACGACGGCGAGGCCTATGAAGGGGACGACGCGGAGCCGGGGAAGATGCGGCAGTGGATGCCCATGCGGAGAGGAGTACGAGGGTTCACTGGTTCGGCTGCGCTGCCGTCGCCGCAGAATAATAGGGGGTGTGGGTGAGTGGAGTGGAGGGATGGCCTGGCCAGCGGTGGGAGTAGTATGGGGGCGGTGAGGCCTCCGCGGCAGCACAGCCGGCCACGGGAGGCAGGAGCAGGCGGCACGACCGGCGCTGCTTTGGGCGGCTGGAGCAAGAAGACCAGAGGTTGAAGAAGCACTACGGCCGTTGGATGGACATCGTACGGTCAGTCGAGCTAGAATCATGCATATTGACAGTTGACAAAGCCCTTCGTCCCAGTCAACTTAGTAGGCCCACTATACTGGGTCCCAGCTAGCAGGGGGAGTATTCATTTTTTTGTGCGTAATAAGGAGGCACTTCCTTGCGTGCGAATATATAGCTGGTGGGTCCGAGCTATCAGCGGCGGTAACGTTTTTTTCATGAAATACAGAGGACGTTTCAGTGGGACCCAGATGTCAGGTGGAGGAAATCATTATTTTGCGCGCAATAAGGAGGCATTTCCTTGCGTGCGGCCGTGGACCCAGCTGTCAACCTCTCCACGTACAGTCCACTTCAGATGCATGTAGGTCGTTGACCACGCTGACCACGCCATGCCGAGAGCACCAGGGCGGTGGACGACGGGCGAGGCCTAGGAAGGGAACGACACGGAGGCAGGGAAGACTCGGCCGTTGTTTTTGTTTCCCACGCGGAGGGGAGTACGACTGTACGAGGGTTTACTGGTTCGTCTGCCGTCGCCAGAGAATAATAGCAGGTGTGGGTGAGTAGAGGGATGGCTAGGCCAGCGATGGGAGTACGGTGGGGCGGTGAGGCCTGCGCGGCAGCACAGCCGGCCGCGGGGAGGAGGGAGCAGGCAGTCCCGCCGGCGCTTGTTTGAGCGGCTGGAGCAGGAAGAGCAGAGATTGAAGAAGCACGACGGCCGTTGGATGGACATCCAACAGTATACAGGCCATCTGTGGAAAGCCTCAAATCTGTGGAAAACAGCATCCAGCCCATCTGCCATTATTTCAAATAATTTACAGCCCATTTGCTAATTCTTACGGATTTTTTTGGAGCTCATATTCTTTATGTTAGCATTACAGCCCATATTGTGGCCACGGTTAAAAAATTATACGAAATTTTGCATATGTCGGTGCGGTCTGAACTGTTTTTAATCCCAAAATTTCGAGTCACATTCAGACTGATTTTAAAAATAAATGTATATCAATATAAAATCCAATAAATTCTCCACGCATAAAAATCAATGCAATTTAAGATCTCGAAATGAAAAAAAGATATTTGAAAATAATTGTCGGTTTGATGTGTTTTAAAAATGTACAACCCATTTCTCTTTACTGATAGGCCATTTTCTCAGCCAGCCGAATGAAGCTCTCCTCGTCTTGAAAGATTTGCAGCCCAACAGGCCTGATAAAGCGACTTACTTGACAAATCACAAAAGAACTGGGCTAGCCATTTTCAGAAAGAAAAAAACTACTGGGCTGGCCTGTGGTAAACATAAAAGAAAAGGATGTCTAGACAGGCCAGAGTGTCCCGCACAGCCCAGTTGACACCCTGCTTCCGTCTCAAAAACAAATTAGATAAATGCCACTCCAATTATGGCGATTCATAAAAATGCCACTGCAATTTCCAAACTTTGAAAAATGCCACTGCAATTTTTGCAAACTTTGAAAAACGCCGCTGCAGTTTGCAAACTTTGAAAAACGCCACTCCAGACTTCGAAAAATGCCACTAGAAATGGCATGAAATGGCATTTTTCAAAGTTTGGAACTTGCAGTGGCATTTCTCAGATACACCAGATTTGGAGTGGCATTTATCAAATTAACCCAAAACAAAAATAACTGGGCGAGCTGCTGGGTCCCTGGTGTCAGCCGCTCGTTGTGCAATTCTCTCGTTTATTGACTACGTTGACGATGGCATGGGACCCAGATGTCAGAAATCCACTAGGAGGAGCCATTTTTTATTGGCTTGAAATAAGGAGGCACTTGTTTGTGTACTGCCATGACCTTGGCGGGTCCCTGCTGTCATCCTCTCCATGTACAATCATCTCCTGATTGTGTACGCGTCAATTTGCTAGGCCCACAAGTCAGCCTCTAAACCGTCGAGGACAAATACAACCCATTTAAAAAAATAACAGCCCATTCCATACGTTCAAACGGAAAGTTCAACATTCAGACCAAAGTAACAGGTCTGATCCGCATATAGAGTACTGAACTTCCACGTTGACAACCATCATAGCCAAGTTAACTATCTACTCCCACTAACACTCTAGTAGCGTACAAGTACTAACTTACTCTTAGCTAACTAGACGATGCCGGCCGCCATCTGCTGTCCATGCTAAACGCCGGCACCGGCGTCCTCCGCCTCGCCTCGGACTTGCCAGAGGTGCGATAGGGCGCGTTGCTCACGCGCGTTGGCCCTTTCCATGCCGGCGTGGTCCACCGAAGCTTCGGCTTCCAAGCGGGAAACCCACTTGACGAGCTGGTAGTAAAAATCGGCGTCACGAACGCGTGCGTGCTCGACAGACTCCAGGGCTATTTGCTGGGCGCCGACCTCCACGTAGTCCGCCCAGTTGCGGGCGCTCTGCTCGCGACTCAGAGCGTCGGTGCGCTGCTGCAACATGTCCCGCTAGCGGCGCAAATCGGCGATACGTTGCTCCTCCGCCAGGCGGTCGCGCTCCAACAACTCCTGCTCCTCCGCCATGCGGTCGCACTCCAACAACTCCTCGATCTCCGCATTGCCATCTAAAGACAGATAGAATGCCTCCTCCCTCCGTCTGCCTTCCGGTGAAAACCCGAACACTAGTTCCGGCGGTGACCGCCTCCGGAGTCGCCTACCACGGACGGGCGGGGGCATGGCGGACGTGGCGAGCGACGTCGGCCGGTGGGGGCTTATGAGGATATGGCGAGTTGGGCCACGGTGGCACTTGAGAAGGCTGGGAAATAGTACTTATAGGCGGAAGGTAGCGCGACGGTCATCGGAATTCAATGCATAATGGCTTAGCGCGCCAGCTTGCCGTGGAAAACTAGAGAAGCTAAAATTATGACGGTGTCGTCCCATCCCGTCTGGGTCGCACGCCGGCATGGCGGTCAAACGAGTGCCCTCGAATCATCTCCCTCCTTGTCAATAATGATTCCACGGATTTAAAGCGTATCTTTTTTCGTATCAGTTAGCTGCCTTAATTATGGCCGGCTGCATGCAGACACTCAGAATCGCTCGCAGGCAGTACGTGAAGCAGCATGCAACGAGTCGCAGCCGAGGGCATGCACGCAGCCACTTAAATCGCTGGAATTAATCAGGCTTAAACTTCCGCATGCCATTAATTATTGACATGCCTTGTTATTGCTGCTTTGCTCACGGGACTAATAAATCCCGGACGGAGGAAGTACCTTGGTTGGTGAGAGGTTTGAATTAAGCCATGCAAACCAGAAAGGAGGTACTCCCTCTGTTTTTATTTAGTTCGCATATTAGCTTTGGTCAAAGTCAAGCTTTACAAACTTTGACCAAGTTTATACACAAAAATATTAAGATATACAATAACAAATCAACAACAAAAATATTAAGATATACAATAACAGATCATATACAAATATGTAGCTCCAAAAGCAGAGATCTAGAAAAACATCTGTCCTTCCTACTAACATGGATGCTTCTCTTGGCCAACATTCAGTACAGACTGAAAGACAAATTTGTTTGTGAAGTCTACAATTCCTCTTGCAAACGTAAGTGGTTTCACCAACAGCTGGAACCATGAGAATAAACCACACATGATGGAGGAACATCCACTTCAATATGATTTGGTCTTCTCTCGATCACACCATGAGACTATTTCCGGAATACAAACTTTAACTTAGGCAAAATGATGCCCATTGTATAATCAGACCAAAGCAATGAAGCACATAGTGTTGGCCAATAAATAGTACAGTACTACTTTTCTGCAGTCCATGAAGTGACTATCCAATCATTCTGTGTCTATTTTCAAATGGCACTGCATGCGGCGACTATACTATTCTCTTGTGCAGTTCAACCAAAATGGCGGACACTTTGTTTGTTTGCCAAATAGCAACAGGCAGACATCTCTGTTTGCACAAATATCAAGCAGCTAGTAAACATATACCACACCTTGTATTTTCGGTTTAAACATGTCTCTTCCGCTTAGCATCTGTCATGTTCTGCACTGGACAATCTGATACAGTTATGTTTTGCCCTGGACAATTTCATACTGAATTGATTTGCTGGTTCAGAGTAGAAATATAGCGCCTATTCTTCATCAGACCAAGGATATCCATTGTTAGGACCCCAATTCCAAGTCACATCGATCTAGTCGGTAACACCTCATATCACTTTGCGGCCTCACGCACGGTATTCCCATGGGTGTCGCCTTATCATGGTCCGGGACCGTTTGCGCCTTTTGGCTCACGTATATGATAGTGTCGCTAGCATCCATATGACAGAGAACCCGGGGTTAATTAGGGTGTGGGGCGCACGTGTCAGTGGCTGTGTGGTTGGTTAGAGGGGTTATTAGCAGGTGGTTAGGTGCTAACGATGGTGCCACGTCGGCGTTGCCGGAGTTCAACGCCGGCGACCTGTAACCGCGGCGGTGTCCGCTCAAGAGGCCGCGGGAGGACCACCCGAGCTCACCAGGCGGGAGAGCGCACTCGCGCGCATCCACTGAAAGTGGCAGAAGGGCGCGGGGTAGCCGAAAACGATGCCGGCGACGACCTCGCGCGGCGGCGCACACACGGGCTCAACGGGGAGGAGGCTACGGAGCACGGGCGAGCAAGCTGAAGCTTTCTACGACCATCTGGGAGCGCAAGGAGGATGGTAGCGTCCTCAGGCCCTACTGGTTCGAGCTCAGGCTACGACGGTGACGAGGCCATGTGATGGTGAGCTTCGGCTCGTGCAGGCAAGGAAGATAGAGGGCACAACAGAGCAGGAGAGATGGGGGATTCAATGCGTCAGCTCACAGCGGTTTGGAATAAGCAGACGGCGAGCTCGGGGAGGCGCAGACGGCGAAGAATCGTCGACGAAGATCCATGGCGGCCGAGGAGGAAGACGAGGACGCTAGCGATGAAGCAGAGACCTCCGTATCCTTTCCTTCGGCTTGGGGGCGTGGTGATCGATGGCGGAGCTTCTAGTCATGGTCATGGGGCGAGGGGCGAGGGGCGGCCGGTGGACGCGGTGGCAGCGAGTGTCGGTGTACTAGAGTAGGGGTACCCTTGTACCCCGAACTTGTGCACGGGCAGTCGCAGCGTCCCGCGGCAAGGCCTGCCAGGTCACCGCCAAAATTCCTTGTGGTCCCTCTGAAGACCATTCAAGAACAAAGTACTCAAGACAATACCCCGGCAAGAGGAGCTTGCCGGGAAGAAGGCAAGACCCCGGCAAGAGGAGCTTGCCGGGAAGGCCATCAGAAGCGTCCCAAGACCCCGGCAAGAGGCGCTTGCCGGGAAGGCCGTCCGAGGCATTCCAAGGAACTTGCCGTGGCGCGCTACGTGCCCCGACAAGGCCCGGCGAGCGACAAGCTCCCGGAAGCGACAAGTCGACGGCCGCGGCAAGGCGCTTGCCGCGGCAAGCCCCCACTCCACGCCCGCGCTCCAGCACATCCACCCACGTGTCGCTCCGGGGCCCCTCCCGAGCGCACGTGGCAGGAGGCTGTGCAGCTAGGGGCGTGCGGTGGCACGCAGGCGCTGACAAGACAACCACCGTGGCAAGACGGTGGCGTCCCTAGCGGTCCCTTTCGGTGCTGTCTAGGTGACACAGACGGGCATTTAATGCCCTTGTCCCCTGCCGTCAGGGTTAGGTATGATAACACTGTAGCAGCTAGCTGTGCCTACTACAGCACCTAGCTGTGCCTACCCACGGCACCCTTTCCATTTTTGCCCTTGGCCCCCGTTGCTCTATGTCGGCAACCCCTTGAGTATAAAAGGAGGCCCGTGTGCAACGTAGAGGGGGTCGGCCACCTCGAGAGCCCTCGCGAGGTTCAACAATTCCACACACTCACGCTCACTCCCGAGCTAGAAATCAATACCAATCCACAAAGCAGGAGTAGGGTTTTACGCATCCTTGTGGCCCGAACCTGGGTAAATCGCTCGCGTGCTTCGCCTCGGTTTACTCTTCGCACGACCAACCGCCCGCTTGCTTCGCCTCGATCTGCTCTTTGCGCAACCTCCGCCCCCCGCCGAACCAAAAGGGACCCGGTTCGCCGGTCCCATAGGTGCCCGTGGATCAGAAACCCCGGCATCTCTGGCGCGCCAGGTAGGGGGCATCGAAGTTGTGCGAATCAAATCCGGCGTTCTTGCGGGCTAGATCTTCATCTTCTTCATCGATCTTCACCATCTTCATCAACATGCCGCCGAAGAAGAAAGTTACGGAGGCAGCTGCTCCGTCCGCGCCGAGCCACTCACCGCCGGAGCAAACGGACGGTGGGGCAGGCGCCAGCGGAAGGGCACGCATCGATGAGGGAACTCTTGGTGCTGCCAGGTCCCAGGGCAAGGCTGCGCTGCCCATCGGCGGCGTGGCCGACTCCCACAACGACCGAGCGCCCTCCAAGACCTCGGTGTCCGTGCATGCACCGCGCCCATCTCAGGAGGCGCGGGACCGGCAGCGTCATGGTACTCACGGTACCATGCGCTCGCTGGATCAAGATCGAGCTGGTGGATCTCGGAGCGCCCAAGGTCGCCATGCACGTCAGCACACCCAGAACAGATAAGTTGCCAAAGCCTGAGCAACCAGATCTCTAATTTTTGAGTTATCTCCCCTGGATCGGCTCACCTTGTATGAAAAACCTGTGCGCAGAGGAGCCGACTCGTAGCTGGCTACGCACTTGCGTTGTTTCGAGCTCGCTCAACAACATTAGGTGAGCTGCGGCTGGTTGCTACACTAGTCGCGCCCTTGCATTGTTTCGAGCCTGCTCAACAACGTAAGTTAGCTGCGGCTAGTTGCTACACTAGCCGCGCCCTTACTTTGCTTCGAGCCCCGCTCAGCAACTTAAGTGAGCTGCAGCTGGCTACGACAAGGTTTCTTGCCGGTAGAGGCACCGCCAGTTCCGCGCTCAGCGCTCGCGGTCTGGATGCCTGCACCGGCAAGTTCCCTAAAAGCGTAGGGTAAAAACATGCAAAGTTGACGCCGGAGTGGGAAGGCCCTTACCAGGTGAAACGAGTCACTGGGCCCGGTGTCGGCTGCCCGGAGACCGAAGATGGCATCCCAATGAGCAACTCCTAGAGCATCGAGCATCTTCGTGAGTTTTACCCGTAAGGCGCGGTTGCCGGAACCCGTTCCGGCAACCACCTCTTGTACAAAGTCTTGCCGCTGTTGCATGTAATCCTTTGTACGAGGCCGGGCGCAGATCCCGTGCGCAGTAGAGCCCGCGTGCTCCGCACATTTTGTCGATTTTATGCTTTCTAATTTCTGGCATATATGATCTGACATTTGTGCAGCACCAACACCACGGCAAGCGTTGACGAGCTGCTAGGCTCTCTATCTTTATTTTCTCTTCTTTCTTTTCTTCCTTCTTCCAAGGAAAGAAAGGATCCCTCGCCCACAAGTTTGCCGGGGGGAAAGGGGAGAAGAGAAGGGTATGGACCAGGCGTCGTTCAAGAATTTCGCCTTGCCGGGAAGCAAACGACAGAAAAGCTAAGTTGCCAAAGTTTGAGCAGCCAAATCTTTTAAATTCCAAGTTATCTCCCTTGAACGACTGCACTTTGTATGGGAAACCTGTGCGCGGAGGAGCCAACTCGTAGCTGGCTGCGCCCTTGCGTTGTTTCGAGCTCGCTCAACAACATTAGGTGAGCCGCGGCTAGTTGCTACACTAGCCGTGCCCTTGCATCGTTTTGAGCCTGCTCAACAACGTAAGTTAGCTGCGGCTAGTTGCTACACTAGCCGCGCCCTTACTTTGCTTCGAGCCCCGCTCAGCAACTTAAGTGAGCTGCAGCTGGCTGCGACAAGGTTTCTTGTCGGTAGCGGCACCGCCAGTTCCGCGCTCAGCGCTCGCGGACCGGATGCCTGCGCCGGCAAGTTCCCTAAAAGCGTAGGGCAAAAACATACAAAGGGAGGAGTCAAGTAAAGGGAATAACATTGCAATGGCTATCCAGAAGAAAATTATATTACAAAATAGCTTGTCGCAGCTCTAATAAATGTTTTCTACAACATAGCTAGCAGCAACAAGGAAAGAAGGAAGCCGGCGACCTAGTCGACGCGGTCGCCCTCGACCCTCTTGATCCCGCTCACCTTGTCCACAATGGGTGCGACAAGGGCCTTGAGCTCTTCCTGATCGATATCAGGCGGCAAGGATCTGAGGACGTTGTGGAGGCGGAGGCCTGGATTGCGGAAGGCAACCTTCATCAACACCTTCTGAAGGGCTCCCGCACAGATCTCGCGCGACTCGTCGGCCAGCCGCTTCGGGATCTCATCTCGGAGCCGCTGGAGTGCCGTCGCCACGCCTTGGAAGAACATAGTGAGCTTGGCGCTAGGTTGGAGGTTCTCCTCGGAGGAGTACCCGAAGTCTTCCACCCCCAGCTGCGCCAGCTCCTTGTCGATGTCCCCGGCGGCGTTCACGAGGCTCTCTGTCCAGTGCTCCACCGTATCCCTAAAGGCATTTTGGGTGGTGGCAGCACTCTCCAGCAGCGCCTTGTCGGCGTCGATCTCCTTCTTCAAGGCTGCCTCCCGCTCCTTGGCGCCGTCCAGCGCCTTGGTCAAAGCGACCAGCCTCGACTCGAGGGCGGCGTTGGAGTCCTTGGCGGCGCTGAGCTCTTCGCCATATGCTTTGCGGTCAGCCTCCAGCTGCACCACCTTCATCTCCAGCACCTTTTTGGCGGCCTCGGCAGCGGCGGCAGCGTCCTCCGCTTGCTTGAGGGCTCCGCCCAGCTTCTCCTCGCGCGCGGTAAGCTCCTCCTCGTGAGCGTCGAGGTCGACCTTCCGCTGCGCCTGCTCTCCCACCTCCGCAGCCAGCTTCACGGCGGCAAGTCGCTGCAGCTCTTCGGCTTCGGCCTTCTCGAGGAGAAAGGCCTTCTTCGCCTCAGCGAGCTGCTCCCGCTCCTCTGCCAAGGATCGGACGACTTCCCGGTGGAAACCCGCGAGCTCATCTGCGCGCTTCTCAATGTCTGCTCCCGCCTTCGCGACAAGCGCCTCGCGGGATTCCAGCTTGGCTTGTCGCGCGCGGTAGAGCGACATCAACCTGCGCAGCAGCCGCTCCTCTTCGGGCTCATTGCTACTGCTGCTCGGTGCGTCGGCCAGCTTCAGACCCGCGGAGGCAAGCACTTCCCCGTCGAAGACCTCCCCCTCGACCGGCGCCCTGGAGCTTGATGCCCAGGGGAGGTTGATGAAGACGCCTTCGCCGGCTTTCAAGTAAACGCCCGGCTGGGGCTCCTCGATGCTTGGCGATGCGGCTTCGGTGGACGGGTCGGCGGTCGGTGCAGCGCCTGGCGCTCCTGCGGCCTCTGGGCCGTCAGTACGATCGCCAGATCCCTCGCCAGCCGCCGCGGCGCCAGCCTCGGCGCCTCGGCGCTGGCGGCGTCACCGCCACCGGCTGCGTCCTCAGCGGCGACCTCGGTCTCCATCCGCTCCGCAGCAGATGGGTCTGATGGCCGGCAAAGGGGGAAAGAGTCAAACAAGATCCAGCCAAAAACTCAAAGAGACCAGAAGAAGAAGAAGAACCCAAGGGAAGATTTGAAGCAAGGAGATTACCTGCACTGGGCTCGGTGGCCATGGTCTCTGCCGCTGGGGGGATGCTGGCGCCGTCCCTTGGCGGAGAGCTTCCCCTTGCCGGAGAGCCACCCCCTGCCGGAGGATCTCTTGCCGGAGAATTTTCCCTGGGAGGCGTAGTTGAAGCAGATGGCATGCCGGGGGCTGTCTCCGGACGCTCCTGGTGAGGCTGCTCCGCTCCTACGCAAGTCGACAAGCAGATATCAGCAAAGACAAGTACCCATGCGCACCTCACCGCGGAAAAAGTTCACACACTTACGCTGGGGGCTGCCATGGAGGAAAGTCGCCAGGTCCGGCAAGGTTGTCTCGGGCGCGCCACCTGTTGTCGCAGTGGGCACGTCCTCGACGATGACCGCCGGGGCCTTAGCTCTCTTTGCCGCTCTCTGGGCCAGAGTCCTAAAGAGGAGCAGGCTCAGGGAGAAGCAATTGGGAAACAAGAACAACAACAAGAACCGAAGAAATGCGAGTGCAGCAAGAGAAGCTTACTCTTCTTCATCCTCCTCGTCGGAGCTCAGCGCAGAGAAGTCGAAGCCCGGCACGCTCCCGGAGCAAGGAGGCAGAGGAGAAGTTTCCCTTGGCCGCTTAGCGGGAGCAGTGGAGGTGGCCTGAGAAGACCCCGCCCCGGCTGTCGGCGCGGCACGGGAAGCGGCAGGGACCGAAGCGGTGGTCCGGCTGGACCCCGCTCCAGTCACCGTCGTAGCACGAGGCGCCCCCGCGGCAACGGTGTTTGCCGTGGTCGAGCGCGTCACGCGGCGTGGCGACTGTTGACCCACTTGCCGCTCCGCTGCGTCGCCAACCCCGCGGAGACGCCTTCTGGGCGGCGTTGGGGGCTCTGCTTCTGGTAGGCTGTCCGGAGGCAAGGAGGAAGAGGAGTCGATTTGCCGCGAGCTGCCCGTATCCTTGGCAGGCTCGCCCGGATCGGCGTCTTGCCCGGCAAGCCCCTCCTTGCCGGCAGGCTCCCCTTGCTCGCCACAGCTCGCCACTTCTGCCGCGTCTGCTTCCACGGTGGTGAACCCAAACTCGCCCGCGGCTGCGGCTACCGCCGCCTCCTCCAGCCTGGTGGCGATGCGCACCATCTCCGCGTCAGTGGTGTCGCGGGTGAGGCCGTCTTTCTCGTCGAGGTGGACAGCCACTTCCACCAAGTTGTCGAAGAAGTGCTGCACGACCTCGTCGGCAGGCTCCTGCCAAGTTGGCACAATCCCGTGCGAGTCGCATTCTGGCATCATTGCACGGATGCGGTCGAGCGCGGAGTTGTTGCACAAAGGCACAACGCCTCCCGGCAACCTGAACACCTCGGGATGCTGGGGGTCATACCTGAACAGCTCCTGCAGCATCGCGTGGAGTTCCAGAACTGTGAAGTTGTAGTTGAGGCCCGGCCGCAGCCTCATAATGTCTGCCGCGTTCTTGAACTCCCAAGTTGGCCTCCCCCGCTCTTGCAGGGGGGCGATGCGGCGGCGGAGGAAGTCTGCGCCAACCGCGCCGACAGTGAGCCCGGCATTCCGGAGACGCAGGATCCTGGTGACGGCGATCCCCAGCCTGTCGTCCTCCGGGGCCAGGTCGCTCCAGTCGTCGCCGCGCGCCACCGGGGTTTGGCGCCAGGCGGTGAAAGGCTGCGGACTCTCCTCGACAATCCAGCACCAGTCAGCCCTCCACTCCTCCCACTTGCCGCGGAACTCTCCCTCCAGATAGGTCTCCTTCTTGCCGGGCCTCGAGATCCAGGCGATCCCGCCGGATAGAGGCTCTCCTCTCTCTACTCGAGGAGTGAAGAAATGGCGGAAGAGGGCCACATTGGGAAGAACTCCGACAAAGTTTTCGCAGAGATGCGCGAAAACTGCCATCGTCAGAACGGCGTTGGGGGTGAAGTCGAGGAGGTGAAACCCATAGGTGTTCATGACGTCGCAGAAGAAATCAGAGAAGGGCGGGCAGAGCCCGCAATAGAAGAACAACGCGAAGAAGGCATACCCATTTGGGGTAGTCTCACAGGCGGCGGCGGGGAGAACTCTTGTGCGCGGATGCGCGCGCGTCTCCGCCGACCAGAACAGAGAATAGTCCGCCTTCAGCTCCATCGCGCCAAGCCTGGGGGGGAAAACAGCCCGCGTCTTCCGCAGCGCCGCGAGCCGATGCGCCTCGGTCGTCTTCACGGTCTTCCCCCTGTCGGCTTTCGGAGCCATGGCAGAAGCAGTGGAAGGAGTCGACGGCGTTGGTGGTGCTGGCGGCGGCGGAGGGCGGAGCGCTGCTCTCTCTCTCTGCTTTGGGGAGGCGAGAGGGCGGCAGAGATTTCCGAGATTGGGAACGACAACGGGCGAATGGGCCAACTGCCCCCGCTTCCCCTGCTCTTAAAGGGGGAAGGGGGCGGACGTTCCGCATTTCGAGAGAAGGAACCCCCACGACCTCCCCCACGACGCCGCATTCAACGCGTGCCGTTCGGGGGGAGGGCGCGGGGGAAGCGGAGGAAGGTGCGGCGCGACCTAGGCCGCGCGTGCCCGTGCACTGTTTTGGGCCTGGCCCAACAGCGCTCGGCACCGTGTCTGGCCCAGGCCCGGGGGCTCCTGTCGGTGTACTAGAGTAGGGGTACCCTTGTACCCCGAACTTGTGCACGGGCAGTCGCAGCGTCCCGCGGCAAGGCCTGCCAGGTCACCGCCAAAATTCCTTGTGGTCCCTCTGAAGACCATTCAAGAACAAAGTACTCAAGACAAGACCCCGGCAAGAGGAGCTTGCCGGGAAGAAGGCAAGACCCCGGCAAGAGGAGCTTGCCGGGAAGGCCGTCAGAAGCGTCCCAAGACCCCGGCAAGAGGGCGCTTGCCGGGAAGGCCGTCCGAGGCATTCCAAGGAACTTGCCGCGGCGCGCTACGCGCCCCGACAAGGCCCGGTGAGCGACAAGCTCCCGGAAGCGACAAGTCGACGGCCGCGGCAAGGCGCTTGCCGCGGCAAGCCCCCACTCCACGCCCGCGCTCCAGCACATCCACCCACGTGTCGCTCCGGGGCCCCTCCCGAGCGCACGTGGCAGGAGGCTGTGCAGCTAGGGGCGTGCGGTGGCACGCAGGCGCTGACAAGACAACCATCGTGGCAAGACGGTGGCGTCCCTAGCGGTCCCTTTCGGTGCTGTCTAGGCGACACAGACGGGCATTTAATGCCCTTGTCCCCTGCCGTCAGGGTTAGGTATGATAACACTGTAGCAGCTAGCTGTGCCTACTACAGCACCTAGCTGTGCCTACCCACGGCACCCTTTCCATTTTTGCCCTTGGCCCCCGTTGCTCTATGTCGGTAACCCCTTGAGTATAAAAGGAGGCCCGTGTGCAACGTAGAGGGGGTCGGCCACCTCGAGATCCCTCGCGAGGTTCAACAATTCCACACACTCACGCTCACTCTCGAGCTAGAAATCAATACCAATCCACAAAGCAGGAGTAGGGTTTTACGCATCCTTGCGGCCCGAACCTGGGTAAATCGCTCGCGTGCTTCGCCTCGGTTTACTCTTCGCACAACAACCGCCCGCTTGCTTCGCCTCGATCTGCTCTTTGCGCAACCTCCGCCCCCCGCCGAACCAAAAGGGACCCGGTTCGCCGGTCCCATAGGTGCCCGTGGATCAGAAACCCCGGCAGCGAGCGGCGGCGATGGTGGCGTTCGGTCGCGGGAGAGAAAGGGCGGCAGAGGAAGGGATGAGCACGAGAGCGAGTGAGAGGGGCCTGGGGGGTGCGTGGCGTCTCCAGGGAGCCGCGGGAGGAAGCAGGGAGGCAGGAGGTGGCCTAGGCGCGTGCTCGCGTGCGCTGGCCATGCGCTTGTCCTCCTGGCGCGGTGGAGAAGACGACAAGGGCTGCGCTGCTGGGCTAGGCTGCCAGCTACAGTGTTGGACCAGGTAGGCCGGCCCAGGTAATTCCTCTGCCTCTTTTTTTAAAAAAATTGTTATTGTTTTCTATTTTTGTTCTGTTCGTTTTGATTTAGTAGGAGTACTAAACAAATTTATTTGCTTCATTAAATTATTGTATGGACTAGAGATATTATTCTAGAGCCCCACAATAATTTCGAGAATTATTGGGTATGTATTTCTTTTATAACAGAAATAAAGCCAATTCAAATACATTATGATTTAATTCAAATGCCCAAAATAAATATTTCTGTGACTCCAAAAATATTGGTTTGAATTTTACCTCTTACCAATATTTTCACAGGATAACAGGAACATTTCCTTGGACTCATTTGATGAGAATTAAATGTTGATTATTTTTGAACTGGTTTCTGAGGGTTTCAACAAACCTCAATTCAACTTTCAGAAATTTTAGACATGATGCATGAGTGCAGATGCAACTATTTCACTCAGGTACTCTAGGGCTGTGACAACTCACCCCTAAAAACAAGAATCTCGTCCCGAGATTCAGGTCGTGAGGTAAGAAGACAGAGGGGCACCAACTAACACAATCTTCTTGATCCAACTGCTCTTCTCGAAGATGTTGATTCATTGCATCATATTAATCTTGACATCTTTGCTTTCGAGATCTTCATCGAACACGACAAAGGGAAAGAGAGGGAAGCTCTACAGGATTCGATCTTCACGAAGATCAAGCAAATCATGATCAACTCATGGAATGAGATGTAGTAACATCTCTCAAACTGAGACACAAAACACACATAGAGAGGGATGGAAGAAACAGATGGCGAAAGTTCAATTTGGTAGGCAACAATTCCACACCTAAGAAGATGGTGGACGAAGTCAGAGTAGCGAGGAGTTAATTGCTATGATTCCATAACGGGGCACCTTAGGAAAGGTGACTCGTAGAAGTATTCCCTTAAGTGGAAAAAGAATTACTTTTGATTTAGAAATCATTGAGACTCTTTATACCAGCCTAAGGCAATCACAATCGATCATCTGAAGGAGTTCGAAGGAATGGCATACCCGGACTAGAATGGACGATGTGGACTACCTTGTTGAAGGCAACGCAATGGATGACTTTTGCTTATCACCGGAAATGGATGGGACCCATGACAGGACCACTTTTGAAGATGATCCTGGATAGCAACTACCGAGAAGGACATCCCATGGAAAATTGACACGATGGGGTGCAAGCTGGGAACAAAATGCAAATGTTGGGAATGTTCCAACCATCATATCTGCCTGAGATTCAGATCTGGTTAGAAGCAGGATACTTCAGACTCACATGTCTGAAAAGAAAAGTTGCAACACAAATCGACGAGATAACGTTGCGAGACTCTCGGGAGAACTACGATAGCAAGCTCCAAAACATGAGCGGGTTCTGCTACACTCCTGTGAACACACTGTCCTAGACAAGCATGACCACATGGTAGTCTTATAATAAAACACTACCGAGTTCTGGTTGGGAACCAACATCGAGGATAAAGAAATCATGTACAAATCCGTCTGGTACCTTCAGGACTAGCACTTAGAACTTATTATCCTTGAACAAGTCAATCAGTGGCTTGGCGTGCTAGGAAATACATTTGGAATGGAGGTAGCTAATCTCAGAAATCAATGTATACTCCGCACATGCATGACTGACTTGGGATGATTCCAGAGGAAGCAACAACAAGCTTTCTCGAATCCACGGCGGCAACTTACATTGATTGCACGTGAACTTTGAGTAAGTCGCTACTTTCATCCAAACATATGCTTCATGAACGGAACATGGAGGCATCATTTACAAAGTTTCCAACACTAGCTTCATGTTTAACACGAATCATGGTGGAGACAAGATGCTACTGATGGGCTCAACAGCAACTCATCGAAATTTTCCATATCACTGGAATTCCACCATTATGTGAACAATGTGATAGTATTGGTCAAACCAAAGGATGTAATGGTGTATGCTCAAGGAACAACCACGAGTAGGACAACATTATGAATATCGTTGGTTCTAACTTGATTAAACGATAGCCCACACTCAAATCAAGGTTTGGATATGACGGTAGATTCAACAACTGATCACGAGGAACAATCGATGAAGATATCATCTCTCGTCAACACACACACACACGCAAGATATCCCCTTTAAAGTGAACTAAGTGGATTAAGATTTTATCTTCCAACTCTCCAAGTTATTGTTTGGTTTAACCAACTAGCTCAGGGGTATCCAACACATATTCTTGGAGAATGGGTGGTTTGGAGGAAAACCAACATGATCACAAACTCAACATAGCGGTCAGGGGACAACCTGGTAATGCTTCCGAGAAGATATTCGGTAAATCACGAACCACCGATATGTTACAAGGCTCGAGAACAATCTTTCTTTTCAGGGCAAGATGATATGATCAAAAGAGTAAGGAATGACACAATCCTAACTCATTGATTGAAGAGTGCACCAGAAATAAGGACAAGGTAGCACAATCAATCCTAGAATAGTGTTTCGATAACCAACACGCTAAGAATGATATTAGTGTCCATTAACTACCAAGCAACATGGTTGCTAGGAGTATTGATTTCACACATCATGGTTCACTTGCCGGCATTCCGGTTGCGACAACACGGGACCGAGGAATGAATGATGATGGTGTGAAGTATCACTGCATCAAGAATTCATAAGATATGGTGCAATTCCCACGATATTCTTGACATAAAGTGGGTAATACTTCAGGGTAGAACAGAATCAAAATCTTGATTGCATTTGATCTGCGAAATACAACTGCTTTGACCCAATCCTAGAAATGGATGAGGTACTGGAGCTTGTTTCTCCTAGTCATTCTGGAATAGAATGGCTTGACGGACCACAAGAATAATAAGCATTGATAACACGGATGCACAATTACTCCTGACTATCAATTGATAGATGATGGTCGAAATACAAATGAAGAGGAATAACTCCAGGAACATATGATTTTTTGAGTTATGGATGCATGGATTAGCATGTTATTTCTTCTGGATAACCCATGCAGAAATGTTGAACTGGCAGAGTCACAATATAGAATGGAGAACTCCTCAAGAGTACTCTGATTGTAATATTTTGGTTCAAGAGAACTCCTGCCATATTGGTTCATGGTATTTGAAGAACGTTGTACCACGGACCTCGAGGACTATCGCAAAGGTTACTAATATCCTAAAAGGAACTATCAAACACTATCAACATGAGGTAAGTAGGGTGAATCTCGGGTTCAAGAACCCATGAATAAAATACCTA
This sequence comes from Triticum urartu, assembly GCF_003073215.2. Classification (NCBI taxonomy): domain Eukaryota; kingdom Viridiplantae; phylum Streptophyta; class Magnoliopsida; order Poales; family Poaceae; genus Triticum; species Triticum urartu. The sequence goes on along the minus strand of NC_053023.1, from coordinate 573,994,745 downwards.
CCACTACATGGCATCACGGGATGCTTTCAAGAATGATGGCCAGAATCATCACACTGGGGATACGAAAGCATTGCTAAATTACTAGGTGACTCCCTAAAACACCTAGGGTCATAATATGTGACGCCCCCGATTCAATCGTACACTAATCATACACGCAAACGTGTACGATCAAGATCAGGGACTCACGGGAAGATATCACAACACAACTCTACAAATGAAATAAGTCATACAAGCATCATATTACAAGCCAGGGGCCTCGAGGGCTCGAATACAAGAGCTCGATCATAGACGAGTCAGCGGAAGCAACAATATATGAGTACAAACATAAGATAAACAAGTATGCCTTAAGAAGGCTAGCATAAACTGGGATACGGATCGAAAGAGGCGCAGGCCTCCTGCCTGGGATCCTCCTAAACTACTCCTGGTCGTCGTCAGCGGGCTGCACGTAGTAGTAGGCACCTCCCGAGTAGTAGTAGTCGTCATCAATGGTGGCGTCTGGCTCCTGGACTCCAACGTCTGGTTGCAGCAATCGGATATAGGAAAGGGGAAAGGGGGGAGAAAAGCAACCATGAGTACTCATCCAAAGTACTCGCAAGCAAGGAGCTACACTACATATGTATGCATTGGTATCAAATGAAATAAGGGTATCATATGTGGACTGAACTGCAGAATGCCAGAATAAGAGGGGGATAGCTAGTCCTGTCGAAGACTACGCTTCTGGCAGCCTCCGTCTGCAGCATGTAGAAGAGAGTAGACTGAAGTCCTCCAAGTAGCATCGCATAGCATAATCCTACCCGGCGATCCTCTCCTCGTCGCCCTGTTAGAGAGCGATCACCGGTTGTATCTGGCACTTGGAAGGGTGTGTTTTATTAAGTATCCGGTTCTAGTTGTCATAAGGTCAAGGTACAACTCCAAGTCATCCTATTACCAAAGATCACGACTATTCGAATAGATTAACTTCCCTGGAGGGGTGCACCACATAACCCAACACGCTCGATCCCATTTGGCCGAACACACTTTTCTGGGTCATGCCCGGCCTCAGAAGATCAACACGTCGGAGCCCTACCTAGGCACAACAGAGAGGTCAGCACGCCGGTCTAAATCCTATGGCGCAGGGGTCTGGGCCCATCGCCCATTGCACACCTGCACGTTGCGTACGCGGTCGGTGAGCAAACCTAGCAACCTCCATTACAAAGGAAGTTGCGTTACGCGGTCCAACCCGGCGCGCGCCGCTCAGTCGCTGACGTCACGAAGGCTTCGGCTGATACCACGACGTCGAGTGCACATAACTGTCCCCGCGTAGATGGTTAGTGCGTATAGGGCAGTAGCCAGACTCAAATCAAATACCAAGATCTCGTTAAGCGTGTTAAGTATTCGCGAACGCCGACCAGGGCCAGGCCCACCTCTCTCCTAGGTGGTCTCAACCTGCCCTATCGCTTCGCCTCAAAGTAACAGTCGGGGGCCGTCGGGAACTCAGGCCCACCACTACCTGGATGGAGCCACCTGCCCCTTCAGCCCCCATCTCCAAATAGTATCACCAGTAATGTAACAGTGTAAAGTATATAGTATATGCCCGTGATCACCTCCCGAAGTGATCACGGCCCAGTAGTATAGCATGGCAGACGGACAAGAGTGTAGGGCCACTGATGGAACACTAGCATCCTATACTAAGCATTTAGGATTGCAGGTAAAGGTAAAAACAGTAGTAGCAAGGACAGGCTATGCATCAGGATAGGATAACAGAAAGCAGTAACATGCTACACTACTCTAATGCAAGCAGTAGAGAGAAGAATAGGCGATATCTGGTGATCAAAGGGGGGGGGGGCTTGCCTGGTTGCTCTGGCAAGAAGGAGGGGTCATCTTCGATGTAGTCGAACACACGGACATCGACAGCGGTCTCGGAGTCTACCGAAATGGAGTAACGAAGGGGAACACAATAAATAACAGAGCAATCAAATGTAACACAAAGCAAGACGCAGCAATGCGTTGTGCTAGGGGTGACCTAACGTAGGGATAGGCGATACCGACGAAGGGGGGAAACATACGGGAAAGTATTCCCATTGTTTCGTGTTTTCGGGCAGATGAACCGGAGAGGGAAAGTTGCATGTTCGCTATGCTAGGGACATTTGACGGACGAACGGATTGCGTATCCGGATTCGTCTCGTCGTTCTGAGCAACTTTCATGTACAAAGTTTTTCCATCCGAGCTACGGTTTATTTTATATTGATTTTAAAAGATTAAATCATTTTTAGCATTTATTTAAATATTTTAATTCAACATTATCCAGAATAGTGACTGATGACGTCATTATGACATCACCATGACATCAGCAAGTCAACTAACCTGTTGACCAGTCAACCCTGGCAGGTGGGACCCACCTGTCATAGGCTGGACTAATTAACAGAAGATTAGGTTAACTAAATAATCTATTTATCTAGTGGGACCCACTGTCAGTGTCTAACTAATTAATAATTTTAACTAATAGTTCAATTAACTTTCTAATTAACAATTTTATTTATTTTTGTAACATTTTAAATAGCGGGGCCCGCATGTTAGCGACACGGGCATGCCACGTCAGTGGTTGACCGGGTCAACTAGGCCCATTGGGTCCCAGTGGCTGTGGCACAAAGGCGGGGCCCGCAGCGCCAGGTGGTAGCCACGTAGGACGCCGACCACTGGAGCTCTCCGGCGAGTCCGAACGACGACGACAACTCCGGCGAGCCCGGGTTTCTCGTATGATGCACCAAATCGGGCGTTCTTTGGCTCCATTGAACATGTACGCAAGGCCGCGTCCGGTGGTGCGGTCCATGGTGGCTGGAAGAGGCCGGAATGGGCGCCGGCGACAACGTCGGGTGGCGGGGCGATGCGGGTTCGATAGCAGTGAGGCGTAGACGAGCGACGACGCGGCCATGGTGGTCCTGGGTGCGACCAGGACGCGGGGGTGGCGGCGCGCAGCGCGCAGTGGTCGCGTGTGCGAGGGCAGAGAGGGGGCAGAGGCGAACGGGGCCGTGCCTCACCGTCGTTGACGGGGAAAGGGGGCGACGAGGCGTGAGGAGGCCGGTCGAGGAGGAGGAGGACGGGCGGCGAGGTGGTGGTCGACGACGGCTCCGGGCGAGGACGGTAGCGACCGTGTCGGGGCGGGACAACGCCGGGGACGGGCGCCGGCGTCGGGGGCGCGGGGCGGCGTGGAATCGGGTGCAGGCATCGGGGGCGAAGTGGGGCGGTCCGGCGAGTTAGACGGAGGGAGGGGTTGCTTCGAGCGGCGGGGAGGGGAGGGTTTTCTCCTTTCTTTTTTTTTCTTTTTTTACTTTTTACTTATTTTTCTTTTCTGTTCTATTTTCTAGTTTCATCTAATTTTAGTTTTATAAAAACACAAAAGTCAAACCTAATTTAGTATCACTAACTATACCTCAGCTACAAAAATTTCAAACCCGAAACAAAATAGCTTAACATTTTATAAATAATAAAAGGCATTTATTAAATTGTTTATGTTGTTGTTTTATTCATCGAAGAGTATTTAAGCATTTTATAAAGGTATGGTTCCCCTACCATAATTCCCTATGCAATATTTGGTTCACTCCAAACCTTTTAGTTTTAATAATTGAAAACCTTTATTGTTTGATGGATTTTGAATTTCAATTTGAATCGGTTTCGAACTACCTCGAGATTAGCAACAGTAATTGAAGTGACGTGGCATCATTAGCAGAGGGTTGCTGTAGCTTAATTATCCGGGCGTCACATAATAATAGCTCCAACATATATGTCGAGGTAGTAGAGTACCTCAACAGACCGTTAGTGTGCTTAATCTGGCCCAAAAGGACATCGGAAACGGGAAGAATGGATTTGCAAATGCATCAGACTAGTTAGAGACCTGGGATGACTCGGACAGCATAACGGTTGTAAATGCTCAAAAGATTTGAGACATCCTGCAAAATGGTGGCATAACCACTCAACAACACAATATCAAGGTTCCGAGATCAACTGTCAACATACGGAAGTAGTAGGAACGAACTGAGGCTTGAAACTATCAATTCTATAAGTCTATGGAATAGTAACACGTCATCCTGATAGATAGATGAGAAGGCCTAGTTCTTAATCCCCGTAGAAAATAAGAGGTTGACTCGGATCAGAAGGGCATAGGGTAAAGGAGTAAAAAGAGCCTTATGTTCCCTTCCACAATCAATTCCCTAACATAACTAAAGCATTTCTAGACTCGACTTCGGCCAGTTTGGCTTGGTAATCCTACAGGCAGTCAGGCTCTGATACAAAAGCTGTCAGGACCCCGATTCCAAGTCACATCGATCTAGCCGGTAACACCTCATATCACTTTACGGCCTCACGCACGGTATTCCCACGGGTGTCGCCTTACCATGGCCTGGGACCGTTTGCACCTTTTGGCTCACGTATATGATAGTGTCGCTAGCATCCATATGACAGAGAACCCGGGGTTAATTAGGGTGTGGGGCCCACATGTCAGTGGCTGTGTGGTTGGTTAGCGGGGTTATTAGCAGGTGGTTAGGTGCTAATGACGGTGCCACATCGGCATTGCCGGAGTTCAACGCCGGCGACCTGTAACCGCGGCGGTGTCCGCTCAGGAGGCCGCGGGAGGACCACCCGAGCTCACCAGGCGGGAGAGCGCACTCGCGCGCATCCACTGAAAGTGGCAGAAGGGCGCGGGGTAGCCGGAAACGATGCCGGCGACGACCTCGCGCGGCGGCGCACACACGGGCTCAACGGGGAGGAAGCTACGGAGCACGGGCGAGCAAGCTGAAGCTTTCTACGACCATCTAGGAGCGCAAGGAGGACGGTAGCGTCCTCAGGCCCTACTGGTTCCAGCTCAGGCTACGACGGCGACAAGGCCGTGTGACGGCGAGCTTCGGCTCGTGCGGGCAAGGAAGATAGAGGGCACGAGAGAGAAGGAGAGATGGGGGATTCGATACGTCAGCTCACAGCGGTTTGGAAGAAGCAGACGGCGAGCTCGGGGAGGCGGAGACGGCGAAGAATCGTCGGCGAAGATCCATGGCGGCCGAGGAGGAAGACGAGGACGCTAGCGATGAAGCAGAGCCCTCCGGGTTCTTTCCTTCGGCTTGGGAGCGTGGTGATCGATGGCGGAGCTTCTGGTCACGGTCACGGGGCGAGGGGCGGCTGGTAGACGTGGTGGCAGCGAGCGGCGGCGACGGTGGCGTTCGGTCGCGGGAGAGAAAGGGCGGCAGAGGAAGGGATGAGCACGAGAGGGAGTGAGAGGGGCCTGGGGGGTGTGTGGCATCTCCAGGGAGCCGCGGGAGGAAGCAGGGAGGCAGGAGGTGGCCTAGGCGCGTGCTCGCATGCGCTGGCCACGCGCTCGTCCTCCTGGCGCGGTGGAGAAGACGACAGGGGCTGCGCTGCTGGGCTGGGCTGCCAGCTACAGTGCTGGACCAGGTAGGCCGGCCCAGGTAATTCCTCTGCCTCTTTTTTTAAAAGAAATTGTTATTGTTTTCTATTTTTGTTCTGTTCGTTTTGATTTAGTAGGAGTACTAAACAAATTTATTTGCTTCTTTAAATTATTGTATGGACTAGAGATATTATTCTAGAGCCCCACAATAATTTCCAGAATTATTGGGCATGTATTTCTTTTATAAAAGAAATAAAGCCAATTCAAATACATTATGATTTAATTCAAATGCCCAAAATAAATATTTCTGTGACTCCAAAAATATTGGTTTGAATTTTACCTCTTACCAATATTTTCACAGGATAACAGGAACATTTCCTTGGACTCATTTGATGAGAATTAAATGTTGATTATTTTTGAACTGGTTTCTGAGGGTTTCAACAAACCTCAATTCAACTTTCAGAAATTTTAGACATGATGCATGAGTGCAGATGCAACTATTTCACTCAGGTACTCTAGGGCTATGACATCCATGTTCGCAGTGATGGAAGAGGTGAAATCAATACAACCGAAATTGAGCATCCAATCATTGAATCTTGTCCTGCACCTCCAATGTAGATCCACCCTGCCAATAAATTCACCTGCAAACCACTAGTATTACTATCTAATGACAGTACAAAAAGAGTATCAAGATAGTAGCAAACCATGTACCTTTGTAATGAACAGCTCATAGTGCCACCAATTGGACATAAAGGTTTGGAAAAAACATGCTCCTAATGTTGAACTAGTTGGACTTTTTGTGCAGTTCCACTAAAATCGAGCATCCCTGTTTGCATAGATATTGAAAGTGTGATTACTCTAAAAGTGGCACTAGTTGAAGCATAGACTCACAAATATAAGCATTCCAATTTCATAATGGGAAAAGGTAGCAAGACTGTTTCTAACCACATGTTTGAAGGAATAATTAAAGCAAGAGCGGCTGATGTCAGGAAGGCATACATAGTTTTTTCTGAAAAACTGAGTCATTCCTGACCTTTCCTCTTCTTTTAAGCAAATTTTGTGCAGTTCTACTAAAATAAAATGCCATCACCGCCTTGACAATTCAGTGACACTGTACAAAAGGAAATGACTTAACATTACATCATGATGTCAGGTATGTAGTCGACAGGCATTAGAGACAAACATACAGACCTCCTCCGATAACATAATGAACATTAATTTTAACAAAGGTGTGACTAGCTTTACCGGGATAATTTGAGTGAACTCTACACCCTTTGTTCCTTAATATAAGATGTTTTCGTGGTTCAATTTAAAGTACACAAACGTCTAGTATTTAGAAAAACAGGTAGTAGTTTTCTTGAGCCCATATCTGGGAAAGCTTTCCATACTTTATTTATGTCCATACGCTAATGCAACACCATTCGAATACTACAAATATACACTAATCCAGTGGCTAGTGCAACAGTAGAGTAGTTAGTTTATTACAGGGTACAGTACAATGGTTTTACTGAACAGATTTCAATAAACTCTAGCACTGGAAGGTTTCTATAAGAATTAACAATACAAAATGTAAAGGTAACAAGTTTCAACATTGGTATACTAGCTCTGCATGAGCATTAAATCAAATACAAAAGTCTAAAGGTAACTAGCATTATTAACTAATGACAGTATAAAAAAATTGCAAACCATGTACCTCCAAGGTAAATATTATTTCGAACTCGGCGGGACCTTAAAAATTGCTATCCCAATCTTGATAATTGATCAAACATAAAAACTTGATCGAACGAATCAAGAAAACAGCCGGAGGAGGAGGTGCCCACTCTTGACCTTTCCTCTTGTCTTCATAATTGTCTGTGCAGTTTAACCAAAATAAAATGACAATAGAGCCTTGGCATTTTTGTGACACTGTACAAAAAAATTAACTTATCTCATGAAAGTGAGGTATGTAATCTATAAGCATTAACGGTGCAAAAATCTGAAGGTAGTAACAAGTTTCAGCGTTGGTATACTGGCTGTGCAACAGCATTAGAATGCCTTAGACTGCTGGCATTGCTTAAATTTATCGGTGGCATTAGACTGAGAGTTGCATTAGTTAAATGTGGCATCACTTTAGCAGTAGCATTGCTTGACTTGACTGCTGGCGTTATACTAACAGCAAAAAAAAGTGGCAATAAGAGCATGGGAGGCCCATTCGGACAGTGGGCGCACCAGTACGATGTACCTCCATGGACGCAGAGTGGTGAGGGAGGTATGGTTGCCCAGAGCAACAAATATCCAGGCAGCATATGTGGATTACGTCCCATTTTTGCTCTCTTTAGCCACCTTTTTCCTATGCGAGGACAACAAACCGATCGACCTGGTCATTCTCTATTGCGCTGTCATGCCTTTCTACCCTTCTTCAACCAAGAGACACAAGACTCGTTCCTTAGCTACTGATTTTCCCCCTTTCAACCTAGATGCGGGTTCGATGCCTACTCTCTTGGACAGTACAGTCTCCCTTCCTTTCCTTATTCAACCCAGACATGGATTAGTCTTCATGAAGTAGGGTTTCCTTTAATAGTGCAAATTATGGTTTTCGTCTGCGTGGCCAGCAGAGCAGAGGATAGCAAATTGGGAAGATGGTGGAGTGGAAAAAGATCCACATGCAACAACGTGGCAGATGGGGCAATAGAACAAGGTTATGGTTCGAAAAGAGGTAGCATACCTGAGGGTCGGCGGGAAGTGGCTTCGCTCGTGGTCGTCATCCTCCGCACACACTACGGCAGCGAGCTTGGGGACGGAGGCCATCCCGCGTGGGCGCTAGGTCTGAGAGGACAGCCTTGTCGTCAGTGTGTGACCTCGCTCGCCGACGACGAGTGCGTCAATGCTGCACGTCCTTTTCTTCCCTGGCGAATCTGTGACCACCGGTGAGGAGGGAGAGAGGGGCCGTCTTTTTTAGATCTGGAGAGAGGGTGGTAGTGTGAGAAGCAAGTGGGCAGCCCTTAGCAAGAAAGCGCTCAAGCTCCAGCCTATATATCTTTTTTATACTACTAGTTCTGGAGGTGGAGTAGTGGTAGAGTAGTTTATATTTTCTCTGCGTACAGTGCCAGTTAGTCGTGCTTTAAAACTGATCGGCACGCCATTAAAAAAATAAAGGTCGATAACTAATGCGGCACCTCGGGCCAACGCGACCAGATCACATTTTGCACGAGAAATTACACACCATGTTTCGTTGACATGTGGTCCCGTTCCAACATATCAGTGAGACGACGACGAGTAGTAGGAGTATTTCCGAACGGACGTGTAGGCCAGGGCGCCTCTTCGTGAACCATGGCAAACTCGCAACCGTCCACCGACTCTTCACCTTTACCTCTTGATTTGGAACTGCTGTCGCACGCTCTTCCTCTCCCTCCTCCATTTTCCTTCAGCCCTTCACCCTTTCTTCTGCCATTGTTCGATCGTCTTCTCCATGGAGGGAACAAGCCGGAAATGACCCATTATTCTTGCCCCAATCTGAAAGATGACGTGGTGGAGGAACTCATTGATCGGTGCGACGTCATCACCTCGGCTAGCATGGCAGGTTCGTTCAAGCCCATTCTCGACTCAACTAATAACATCATTACAAAGAACCCAAGAGTCAAGGAGCAGTTTGATCTCCCCTATCTTCTTCGTTGTGACCCTGATGATGACTGGCGCCGGCACGACGGAGGCCTCGCCCTGTGCAAGTTGATGCCGCTTGATAATGATACGTATGATGTTAAGATGCCATCGCTTGAGGGAAAGGCTTGGGCAGGCGCAAATGGAGATTGGGTTGTTTACATTGGGTCCAACTGCGAGTGCGAACTTGTGAATGTGTACACTCGTCACCAGGTTCCACTTCCAAAAATCTCAGCACACTGCCTAGAGGTTGAGCACATCGGTAATGTACGCACGTTCAAATACGATCATGGTGACTGTATTCTACGGAAGATAGCAATTTGTCGAGTTCCCAACCGCTCTTGGAGTTACAGCGACTATGATGTTGTTGCTATCTTCGACAAGCTTGTTGCCTTCCTTGATGGTTTCACTCGATGGATATTGCTCAAAAATCAGTTTCTATACACGGATGAGTACTGTGATGCAATTCAATACGAGCGCCTTGTGTTTGCTGCCACCACTCGTGGCACTGTTTCTGCATGGCATCCTCATAGTTTCGGTACGTTTGTCTTCCATCATAATTATAATTGTTTCATCCACACGCATGCGGGTTAGCAAGTTTACCTTTACTAATTAACCTTCTTCTTGTGTTTCCAAGGTCCTATGAACATCCCACCACCTATACTTGAACATTTTTATAACCAAGGGGGAGATGATGATGGTGATGATCACGAGCATGAGGACGAGCAGCGCCCATATACTCTGTGGCGCCTGGCAACTAATTCTGATGGATCACCTCTTCTTGTGTGTATACAGTCCACTGATGATGTTACTGGTAAGGAAGCAGGTGTCTCCCATGGTCGCACTCTCCAGACCTATTCCAACACCCGTTGCATGGTATTCAGGATGGATACTAGTGTGCTAGCGCCAACTCCTTCTCCCTGGTACATAATTGATAGTCTTGGAGAAAACTCGCTCTTCCTTGGATAAAACTATCTAATGATGGTGAAAGGCGATCCAACTATTGTTGACACATTTATGAGAAGCAACTGTGTCTATACCTCAGACATTTGTGTGGTTCCCTACCCTGGTAGGGATATAGTAGGCCGCTTCAGCCTCGATGATTAGTCATGCGTTGGTTTCTAGATCGACAATCGATGGCCCGTCCCAGAGAATCACTTGTGGTTCAAAGCAAGCGTTTCCAACGCCGAGGAATGGTTGAGTTGAAGTTCATTTCATTGCTTGTTATTTGTTGTGTGGTGAAAACTTTAGTATTTATAATGTATCCTCCTTGTCGATGTGGGTTGATGACCTATTGTATGTAATAAAATGATATGCGTGTGATAAACTTACTAAATCTATGAATGGCTTTCGAGTCGCTTCTCTGAGTGAGTGGTGCGACGAGGCAAAAAATATTTTCCAAATACATAATTGTACGTGCATTGCAACAGGTTATCGGATGAGGCCAATCAACAATAGTAGTACACTATTTGTACTAGCTTCAGATGCTTCGCGCGTCGGGCGAGTGTTTTTACTGTAGCCATATGTTAATGTGTTCGCTGTATGTAACCAGCACCTCGAATCCTCGATACTAGTACTATATAGTAGGAGTAAGTAGTAGGGAGTAGTAGGGTGGCATGGGCCAGAACAAGCATTCACGTCCAGGAGTACGGCACACGCCACCACCACGACATCCATCGGACACCATATTATTTCTTAGAGTCCATGCTAGAGCAATCTCTTCAACCTCGTCGTTTCTCTAACTTCAGCCATCGCACGGCGGGCGAGGTGGGGGTTTGCCGATAGTCGGTTTCCTTAACTGCGGTCCCACTTGTAAGGCCAACTCCAACGCATGACCCCAAACGCACCTCCGTTTTGCACGGACTCCAACGATAATTTTGACTAGAAAAGCAAGACCAAAGAAAACAAGAACCACAAGAATACATTTTACTACTCCTGTAAGTTGGATTAGTGCCTTCTCGATGCATTCATTGTTGATCTGCGGAGGCTCGATCTTGCGTCTGTGCTAGCTAAAAGTGATAGAACATCTACTAAATTGCACTCTATCAATATATGGATGTACTCTTCTTCCCAATACAAAAACGTGCATCCATTCTACTCCCTCCGTTGCACAATACATGCCTTCTATTTTTCAAAATATATATGTATCTAGACATGTCTTAGTATATAGGCACATCCATTTTTGGACAAATGGAAGTCAAGTATTTTGGAACGGAGGGAGTACACAATAAATTTTTTAAGTTAGCACAACTAGTCTAACCCGAGAGTAGAACCGAAGATTTGGTCGGGTTCTTCCTCCTTTTGCTGACACGTGGGACATCCAGCATCCAGGTCGTGTCATGAAAGAAAATAGAGTGGTAGTTGAAGCCACGAGATGTGCATCTTGGGTTAAACTATAAATAGAATCTTACTACTCTTGAGTAACTCCAAAAGCGGCCACCGAAGATCTTTATTGGATTTGTTTTTCATCACCAGCACGTCGAGGTGAAAGATGTGCAGGTTCAGTGGGTCCGCTTGCGTTTTCACTGACATGTGGGGCCGCATGTGAGCAAACAGATGATGGGCTCCACGCGTCCGCTGGCTGGCTGAGAAGAGAGATAGAGGAGGGCTGAGCACGGACTGCAGGAAATTTGTTCTACGTACCTCGATATAGGCTTGATATAGTGGGGTGGCATGGGCCATAACTCAGTAGCATTCATGTCTAGTAGTACGGCACATGCCACCCACACGAGTCCCATCCGACACCAATTTTCTTGGAGTTCGTGCTACAACCATCTCTTCTCCCTCCTGTTTTCTCAGCCATCGCGCGGTGGGCGGGGTGGGGCTTTGCCGATAGTCGGTTTGCTCAACTGCGGTCCCACTTGTAAGTGAAAATGCAACACCGCACGCATTCCCTCTTGAGCGGCGTGCCGGACCAACCGTGTGGGGGTGCGATGCGAACACAACAGGCTTTTCCTTTTGAACTCGTAACTTGTAAAATTTGGTTCTGCTCCACGGCGCGACTGATAGATAGAAAATAACGATTTTGCCTAGAGTAATGAGAAGTTTGGTTCTAGCGCCGTGCATGCATGGAGTACGTACGAAAATTATGAAGTTGATGCGAAAGGTAAAATAATTACTGTAGTATCATATACTACTACATGGATTTGACGGAAAGACAAAAATACAAACGGATCCATCAACGTTCAACTACATCCTCACGCCCTAGTGCGCCGGGTCACCAACCGACGTGTGAGGAGCAGCGGCATTGGCGGCGAGCTCAATGTGCTTCTGAATAGTGCCGTCCAAGGTTGCCCTGCGCTCCAAGAAGGCCAGCGTCCTATCGTCCTCCTCTTGCATGTAGTAGTCCTTGTGGACGATTTGCACGTAGACGTGGGTGATTATGTCGATGGTGTCTTGCTGCGCCAGGCGCTGCGCGGCGAGCGCGACCTCAAGGTGGACATTCTCCGGCGCGACAGCGGGCAGTCGCAGGGCCACCAGTGCGTCGAAGAGGTTGTTACCATAGTGGCCATTGAGGGTGGAGGGCATCGCAGAGCCTGGGTTCGTCGGCTGGAGGCTTACGTCAAAGTCATCTGCAAGCTTCTTGGCGACGATGAACTTGTCGAGGAAACCGACGAGGACCTCGTCGAACAAGGAGACGAAGCTGTCGTCCAAGCGGCCCCTCGCCCTGGAGGCCTCAAGCAATACTACCTGGAGACGTTCCTCGGTGCCGGGCCGCAGGCCGGCGTCGTGGACCATCTGGCACAGCCGGCTGATGCTCGCGCTCATCGCCTCCATGGGTTTAGCGTAGCTTCTATTCAACTGATCTTGCGATTCGAGTGATCACTCAGCCCTTGGTTAGCGTGCATAGGTGCGTAGGATTTCGTACTACTCCTCGGCCCTCTACTGCACCTGCCTTTGGCTATATGATAGGTGGGCCAGCCACCCCCTGGGGCCACGTGTCATTCACCCAAAGGCAGTTGCCGTAAGTCAATGAAGTTGCGTCCCCCTCCGCGCCGGTACAGTATAGCCATCTCACCGGACCTCTAGTTGGGGCCAAACGAGAGAAGTTTGATGTTTACTGGTTTATTGGTCCCCTTTGCATTTTGCGCCAAGTTTTGACATTTGATTTAACTATTAAATGTTAATGCATGTACACAAAAATGTTGTGTAAGTCACCTTACGAAAACCAAATAATCCCAAAATACTTAGGCACGGTGCATTAACTCCCTCCTTGTTTCTTATTTCATGACATATCAACAAATGAGACATGTGGGCCGTGCATGCTTTCAATGACTTGAGACTACCAAACATGACATGCAGTGTTTAGTTCATTGCATGTAATCCTATTAGTACTCTGGTTAGGAGTAGCAAAAAAACATTAAGTTCTCTCGCCGATAGGAATAAAAGACCATGTATTTATTTACAGAGGGAGTAGTACATTTTTGGTGACATGCATTACTAGATATTGCTAGTCAAATACTAAAATCCAGATGGATGTGGTAGTACTCCTAAATCCAGACGGTGGTGCTACTAGTACTAGTAGTAGTACTACCAATGTAGTAGTAGGAGTACTAGCACTGTACTATCCGTTGGTCAAATTATTACGTGCTGCTCCTCACAGTGAAGTGACAAGACCCTGCGCCAGAAATGACACCTGAGTATAGGCGCCGTGTTCGGCATACCATAGTCAGCCTCACCATCTGCAGTCACTATCATCATGTCTGTAGAGCTAGCCTGCTTACAACTAGCCCTGTTCGACATAATTTCCCGTGCGTAGATGCCCGTGCATTGCACGGAACACCAAGATTGGGGGTGGACGGCTCCGGCAGCGGCCATCGCGCCAGATTTTTCCACGGCCTTCTACTCCTAGATGTGTACACGTGTGCTGGTGTGTGTTGTGTGCTGGGTGTGCGCGAGTGCGTCCTTCTGTGCATGCCGCCGCGCAGTGGTGAATTGTGTGCGAGTGTGTCCTTCGCGCGCAAGAAGTTTGTCCTTAATGCGCCCTCAATTTACTAGCGTGCGGGGTGCTACCCTAGTGGTTTCAACTTTGTTTACTTCACCGCGTGTCAGATGGGCCTCTAGTTTACTTATTTTCACCCACTACCACATGGGCCAGCACACGAAGATACAGAACACGAGCTGACAAGGCAGCATGTGGATTGGTCGACCGGTCAACTAAACAATATACGGAGCTATACGCTGACACAGTGAGCGTATAATCTGTCGGTATAGAGAGTTCGAGTGAGAGGGGAGGCCCGTGAGAGATAGCAGAGAGAGAGAGAAAGAGCTACTCCCTCCGTTCGATAATGTAGTTCCAACATTTTTTTAAGTCAAACTTTTGAAACTTTGACCAAGTTTATAAAGAAATTACCTATATGTACAATATCAAAGATAAATGATAGTATGAAGTAAGTACATGTTGTGATGAATCTAATGATCGTTCCAGATGTAAATGTTTTTCTCCACATATACCTGGTCAAACGTTTCTGAGGTTTGAATTTTCGAAACATCCATATGCTTATGGACGTGACAGAGTCCCTAACAAGAGAGAGAGAGAGAGAGAGAGAGAAAGAGTGAAAAAAGTGTGTGTGCGTGTGTGAAAGAGACATGGACAACACACGATAAAAGTAGAGAAAAAGCATGTGTGTCTTATGCAAACATATCACACATGCATCTTCGACAACAGAGGCAAGGTGAGGAGATAGTGTGTGGTTGTTTGGAACCGAGAGACCAAGACCCCTAAGCTAGCACGTGGCCAAGAGGGGTCTAACAAACAAGGGAGAGAGGTCGACAGAGACGTACGGAGAAAATGCAGACATGGGGAGGAGAGAGTGTATGTTTGTCATAGAGAGATCCCCTGGAGATCGTGATGGGACTACATGGGTGGGAGATCGAGTGACAAGGTGTGTGCGCGATAGAAGATGCCCCGAGAGATATCGAGATAGACGTATGGATGGAAGGAGACAATATGTGTGTTCCTGTTGGCTAGTAAGAGATAATCATCCTTAGGAGGGGGGGTGCTTGCGCCTATGATGGATTGAGGGATTATGGTACTTAGGGGGGTGCGTGTCACATGGAGAGAGAACAAGGGCAGAGAGTGTTGGATGGGTCTATATGTATAGCGCGAGCGAAACATGTATATGTGTGAACCAGGGAGATATAAGGCCAGTTTGTCTTGCGTCCTGAGCATCTTTTCCCTAGCCTGGGGTTGTGGCTGGATTTCATACACGCTTGTTTGGTTGCTACCCTGTGAAAAAGAAAGCCCGCCTGGCCTGGGTTCCCTTGCACTTTAATTAGCCTGGCTGAACTCCAGACACTGCAAGTAGCCTGGCCCAGGCGACCGATTTCGAACGCCTGGTCGTGCCTGGTCGTGTGGCCATGAGGCTAACAGCAACATGGATGGATATTAGCATTAAATAATTGATGCATGGATTGATTGATGGGACATTGATGCTTTGCCTGGCCCAAGCATGAACCAAATGCTTCAGCACCACACAAGCCTGGCCAGGCAGAAATATTTTACATCTCACGTCCACACCAGGCAGTACCGGCCATCAAGGCATGAGGGTCAGGTCACGAACCAAACTTCCCAATAAATTTTGAGAGAGATTGAGGAGCCCCGATAAGGCTGAGTGGTGCGTCAGATAGCTGAGAGGGGGAAAGAGATGTTCCATCCGCTCGATAATGCAGTGCATGTAATTTTTTTAGAAGTCAAACTTTGGAAACTTTGATCAGGTTTACGCAAATGTTATTTATATCTACAATACCAAAGATACATCATACAAAACTACATCTCATGGTGAATCTAATGGCATATGTTTGCCGTACTATATGTAATTCTTTTTCTCCACGTACATGGTCAAACTTTGTGATGTTTGACTTTTCAATAAATCTATATGCTATGGACCGAGGAGAGTGCCTCAGTCGAGACAGATCAAGTGTGTGTGAAGGAGAATGAGTAAGTGTGCAAAAAGAGTATGTGTGTGAAAGAGAAAGTGACAACAAACGATAAATTAGAGAGAGGGTGTGTGTTTTTTCGTTTCTTATGTGAACATATCACGCATGCATCTCTGAGATGGAAAAGCGAGACGAGGAGATACACGAAGATAGCTAGTGTGTGATTGTTTGCAACGGAGAGAGACACTCCTATAGCACATGTCCAATAGAGGTGTGGCCAACAAGGAACAAAGGTCGAGAGGGACACAAGGATGGCATGGACGCATGAGGAGGGAGAGAGGGTGTGTGATGCCCGGATAATCAAGCTACAGTACCCGTCTACTAATGATGCCTTGTCACCGCGCGTTGATTCGAAGCCATTCGAATTCAAAATTCAAGATCAAGTCAAACAAAAGTTTTCAAATATTAAAACTAAAATGTCCTGGATGTGACAAATAAATCATAGGTACGTGTGGTGAAGAAACCACATTGCTATAAAATGCCTAAATCCTTTAAGATAAATAAAACACAACAAAAACAATTAATTAAATACCTTTTATAAAGTTATAAAAATATAAACTAATATTTTTGTGCCAACCCTTTTGTGGCAGCACATAGTATTACAATACAAATTAGGTGTCCATCTCCACATTTAAAACAACTCATTTGCTAATTGGATTAAATGCAAAATAGAGGCTAAAAATAATAAACAGAAAAGATAAAAGGAAGAGAGAAAAATAAACTAAACCTACTGGGCACCATGGCCCATTTAACTATAACACATCCAGCCCACCTAACTCATCCCCCTCCCCGCTATAGGAGCTGAGGGGATCGTGGAGGCCATCCATGGCGCCCCGGCCAAGTGCCGGCCATCCACGGCCTCCCCCGTCGTCTACAAGACCCCGACGCCCTCTCCCCAACCCTAATCCCCTCCCTCGCGCCCCCGGTCTCCACTCCCTCGCGTTCAGCCTCGTCATTCTTCTCTGCTGCACCTCGTCCGTCGCCATCTCGTCATCGACCACCGCCGCCCTGAGCTCCGGCGCCTCCCCGACTCCTCCCTGCGCATACTATTGCACACCTGCAGGGCCCGGTGAGGCACCCGGGTCGATTCCCCCTACCCCCTCTCGTTTCCGACGTTGTAGCCGCCCGTGCATCGCCATGGCCGTTGGAGCTCCGCGACATAGCCAGGCCGTTGCCGCCTACTGCAGCCACTGCTGCTGCTGCTTGCCACCGCTGTTGCTGCTCACAAGGCCGCCGCTGCTCCCCGCGCCAGCCCGTCGACGCGTGCCTCGCCTATAGTCGCCTTGGCCGTGACCCGCGTCACCGCGCGCGCATCACCGCGGCCTCACCCCGCTGCCTCGCTCCCGTCTCCAGCCCCCATCGCCTCCCCCTGTGCCCAGGCCTGCCGCGGACCGCGCCTGGTCTCCCGGCCTCACCGGCTCCACCCTGCCGCTCTAGTCGGGCGCTCCCACCGACGCGCCTCCCCTATTGCTTTCGCCGCGCTGCGCCTGCTTCGGCCGCCTCCGCACGCGACCCCGCACCCCGCAGCCTGTCCGCGTCCGCCGGCTGGCCACGCCCGCTAGGGCCACCGCCCGCTACCCCCCGCACGTACCAGCGCCCCGCCCCTGCTCGCGAGCTGCCACCCCGCGCCTTCCCCCGTTGTCGTCCGCCACTGGTCGCCGAGGCCGCCCCGACCGAGCGCCGCCCACCGCTGCCGGCTACCGCGCGCCCCGTGCTTGCTCGCCTCAGCCCTCGTGCCCCCCCCCCCCCCCCCCCTGTGGCGCCGCTGCTGCGCCGTTGCTCTGCGTAGCCCCACCGCCGCCTAGCACCGCTGCTCTGCCGCAGCCAGCTCCGCCGCCCAGCATCGCTACTGCTCGCCGACCCGCTGCCCTCCGTCGGTGCCGTCCGCAGCCGTCTCGCCGTGGCCGCGCTCCGGCGAGCCTCCCACCCGCGCCGGCTTGCCCCGCTCGGGTGCGCTCGCACCAGGTGCCTAGCGCCCGTCGCCCGCACCCGAAGTGGCCTCTGGGCCACTGACCAGTGGGTGCTGCCCCCCCCCCCTTACCTATGACACGGGGGCCCCATGGCCCCAGAACGTTTATAAAAAATAATTTTAAAAAATGAATAATAAATAAAATAATTAATTAATTAATTAATTAATTTTTATTAATTAATTAATTAATTTTTATTAATTAAACTAAAACAACTAATTAATCCTAGTTAGTTAACCTAAACCCTAATTAGGCTAAGCAGAGAATGACAGGTGGGTCCCACTGGACCCACACGTCAGGTTGACCAGGTCAACGGTCAACATCATGCTGACGTCAGCAAACACTATTCTGGATAATGTTAATTTAATTAATAATTAATAAATTAGAAAATGATTTAAAACTTTAAAAATTAATATAAATTAAACCGTAGCTCGGATGGAAAAACGTTGTACATGAAAGTTGCTCAGAACGACGAGACGAAGCCGGATACGCAGCCCGTTCTTCCGCCACGCATCCATAGCATAGAGAACACGCAACTTTCCTTCTCTGATTCACCTGTCCGAAAACGCGAAACACCGGGGATATTTTCCCGGATGTTTCCCCCCTTCACCGGTACCACCTCATACCGCGTTAGGGCACACCTAGCATCACGCTTTGTCATGTCATGCATCGTCATGCATTTGTTTGCATTATATTTATTGTTTCTTCCCCCTCTCCTCTTGCTAGAAACCGAGACCGACGCCGCTGCTACCCAGTGCGACTACGGTGTTGACGACCCCTCTCTCTTGCCAGAGCAACCAGGCAAGCCCCCCCCCTTGATCACCAGATATCGCCTACTCTCCTCTATACTGCTTGCATTAGAGTAGTGTAGCATGTTACTGCTTTCCGTTAATCCTATCCTGATGCATAGCTTGTCCTTGCTACTACAGTTGTTACCTTTACCTGCAATCCTAATGCTTAGTATAGGATGCTAGTTTATCATCAGTGGCCATACATTCTTGTCTGTCTGCCATGCTATACTATCGGGCCGTGATCACTCGGGAGGTGATCACGGGTATATACTATATACTTTATACATGATACATGTGATGACTAAAGTCGGGTTGGCTCGAGGAGTACCCGCGGTTGATTCACGAATTGGGGGCTGGAAGGACATACTTTCCCGACAACCCTCTGTGTGGATCTTTGTGGTGATGCAACGGGGCAGGTTGAGACCACCTAGGAGAGAGGTGGGCCTGGCCCTGGTCGGCGTTCGCGGTTATTTCAAGATAACACGTTTAACGAGATCTTGGTATTTGATCTGAGTCTGGCCACTGGCCTATACACACTAACCATCTACGCGGGGACAGTTATGGGCACTCGACGTCATGGTATCAGCCGAAGCCTTCGTGATGTCAGCGACTGAGCGGCGCGTGCCGGATTGGACTGGAACGCCTGCTAGGCTAGGTCTGCTTCCGGCCGCGTTCGCAATGTGCAGGTGTGCAAAGGGCGATGGGCCCAGACCCCTGCGCCATAGGATTTAGACTGGCGTGCTGACCTCTCTATTGTGCCTAGGTAGGGCTGCGACATGTTGATCTTCCGAGGCCGGGCATGACCCAGAAAAGTGTGTCCGGACAAAGGGGATCGAGCGTGTTGGGAAATGTGGTGCACCCCTGCAGGGAAGTTGATCTATTCGAATAGCCGTGTCCCTCGGTAAAAGGACGACCCAGAGTTGTACCTTGACCTTATGACAACTAGAACTGGATACTTAATAAAACACACCCTTCCAAGTGCGAGATAGAACCGGTGATCGCTCTCTCACAGGGCGACGAGGGGAGGATCATCGGTTAGGATTATGCTACACGATGCTACTTGGTGAACTTACCATCTACTCTCTTCTCCTGCTGCAAGATGGAGGTTACCAGAAGCGTAGTCTTCGAAAGGACTAGCTATCCCCCTCTTATTCCGGCATTCTGCAGTTCAGTCCACATATGATACCCTTATTCCATTTGATACCAATGCATACATATGTAGTGTAGCTCCTTGCTTGCGAGCACTTTGGATGAGTACTCACGGTTGCTTTGCTCCCTCTTTTCCCCCTTTCTATACTCGATTGCTGTGACCAGACATTGGAGCCCAGGAGCCAGACGCCACTGTCGATGATGACTACTACTACTCGGGAGGTGCCTACTACTACGTGCAGCCCGCTGACGACGACCAAGAGTAGTTTAGGAGGATCCCAGGCAGGAGGCCTGCGCCTCATTCGATCTGTATCCCAGTTTGTGCTAGCCTTCTTAAGGCGGACTTGTTTAACTTATGTCTGTACTCAAATATTGTTGCTTCCGCTGACTCGTCTATGATCGAGCTCTTGTATTCGAGCCCTCGAGGCCCCTGGCTTGTAATATGATGCTTGTATGACTTATTTTATTTGTAGAGTTGTGTTGTGATATCTTCCCGTGAGACCCTGATCTTGATCGTACACGTTTGCGTGTATGATTAGTGTACAGTCAAATCGGGGCGTCACAGGGTGTGTTTGTGATAGAGAGATCCCGTCGAGATCGTGAGGGGACTATATGGGTGGGAGATCGAGGGAGTGCGTGCGCGATAGAAAGATGCCCCGAGAGAAACCGAGATAGACCATGCACATGTTTGTGATGGAGACTAAGATTAGCTAGTCATATACATATAGGGGGGGACTGCGTGTGCCTACAATTGAGTGAGAGACCATCGTACTTGGCTAGATGGGCATGAGATTGTGTGTGTGCGCGTGTGAGATGGAGAGAGAACGAGGGGGAGAGATAGAGTTTTAGATGGGCCTATCGAGTGCGAGTGAGATATGCATGTGTATATGTGACCCGGGTGGATGGAGAGTTTGAGAGAGGGGGGAAGAGCTCCGAGACAACATAGTGGTGCGTGAGAGAGTTACAGGCAAAGAGCCAAGGAATCTGTGTTCGTACGATGAGTGCACCCAAGATATCTAGCTTGGACTAGCTAGAGTATCATACATAGTGTGCGAGAGAGACCTATAGATGGTGTATATATGCATGCGAACTAGAAAGACCCCCCCACACACACAAAGAGAGAGAGAGAGAGAGAGAGAGATGGAGAGAAAGGGAGAGGGACGAAGAAGGTTTTTGTGTCGGATGCGTGCGACAAAATTGAAGATTGTCGGCGAGAGAGAGGGAGAGAGAAAGAGAACAGGAGTCCGGGAGAGGGGGAGGTCGCGTTTTATGCATCAAAGACTGATATAAACCTTGTTTTGATATAAACTTGCATTCAAATATTCAAATTGGAGAACATGTTGTCTGCAATCCACACATGAATGGATATATGCGTATATCAAACAAGTTCATTAATTTGACTTTCAACATGTTCATGGAGTACTATAATACTATACAACATGCTATTCGATTGAGGTGTTCAATTTTGGATTTAGTTCACTATTTTGACCTACTGAATGAGCTATTTCATTGAATCGAGAAATTTCATTTTGGGTTTGATTCGCGTTTTTGAGTGGGTCAACTATTTGTCATATAGTAAATCGCTAGCAACGAGCATGTAAAAACACATTACTCCCGAGCATCATCTCTCCATCTAAAAAAGAAGTGGCAAGCTAATATTTCAAAATTTGATCCGAATCAACTTGGTAAGGTAGACGTGGATGCTCGTTCTCCCAAAATTTGAACGAACTGTTAAACATCCTCTTCGCTCGGTGGAATTCGCCCGAGCAAATAAATGGGAGACGCAAAATTACCGTCCTATGTGGGACATGCATCAATTGGCCCGTTGTACATCGAGGGTAGGTTCGTAACTTCATCCAAGCGCGCCTTCTCCTCGGCCGAAATGACATGTGCCAAATAATTCATAAACCATGGTCGGCAAAACATGCTCTCCTTGCCCGAAATAGCTCGCGCCCACTATTTCAAAACACGCTCTCCTCGCCCGAAATCGCTCGCCCCCACTATACTTCAAAACACTCCCTCCTCGCCCGAAATCACTCCCGCCCAGAGAAGCAAAGTTACTCTACTATCCCCGACCCTCAGTACACAGACCCAAGCCGAGAAGCCTATAGGCAAGGGTAGAACTGTAACTCCCCCTCACATTTCAGACAAATGCGTCCGTAAGACATGGTTCCACTCCCCTCCCAATTTCCCCCGCCCTCCCCCATTCATACCTCGTGGGCGCCAAATCACCTTCTCCCCGGGAAGCTCCCTTCTCCCGAGCCGTGAAACCTCAGCCCCACCTCCATGGCGCCCCCCACCGCACTAATTTCACAGCCGCCCTCCTCCCTAATGCCGGAGACGCTGTCCATTTGCCGTCGTGCACTGGGCCATGCGCCTCTTACTTCGTGTTGCTGGTGCTGCCTCAACGACGGCCGCGTGAACCATACCGGAGCCGATTCACCCCCGCCGTTGTTCACGGCGCCGGAGCGGCTCCAACTTTGGATCCGACCAGAGTCCTGGCGCTGCTTCGGCGTAGCCGTCGACCGTCGCGACATCGCTCTTTCCTTGCCGCCGGTCGCCACGGCAACCGCGCCGGCCTCACCGACTCGGCAGTTGGACCTGCCTACTTCACCATGCCACCAGATAGGCCGCACCCTCATCTCAAATCACTTTATTTAGGCGTCAGTTGTCTGAATTTTTATTCTGGGCCAATCGATTTGCAATGGGAAGTAGCACCCCTCGAGGCAGCGGAGCTCCTAGGCTGTCGGTTGGCTGGTGTCTAACATAAGGGTGCAGGGCCGCAAAGTTCGCCGCGGAAGCAGCGCTTAGATGGCTATCTTTTAGAGTTGCATGGGTTGAAGGTACTACCGCCGCCGGATCTGGATGACGGGGAGTCTTTGTGGATTGGCCCGGGGGCGGCGCAACCACGGCAGTGCGGTGGGGCGGGGAGCAGGGTTTTGGCCGGGGCCACAGACGGCGGAGGCAGGCTGCTCTGCCGTTGGTCGCTGGCTCTTCGGGGAAGATTCTGAACAGTGTCAGCCGAGAGGCACAAGACGACCAGCCATCCGGCGTAGATCGGACAGTACAAAAATAAAATAAAATCGCATGACCCCAGTTTAGTCTTCAGTCAACAGACGTGTGACCACTCTCGTACCTTGCTGTTGATCTCTTAGTGTATTTCTTCAGATCAAAAAGATATGTCGTTCTTAACATTATGTGTTATCTGCATCTTCAGACACACCATCTTTCGACTCACCGCAGCTGGTCCAACAAGGGAAGCATACACCAGAAGGGAGCTATAGTCCCTACTCAACAGTTCCCTGCATCGAATGCGCGTGCCCGATATGCACGGCCACAACAACTGCAGGGCCATCCACAAGTCAGGACATGATGCTCACTCCTATGGATGGCAGCCAGATAGGTTGTACCCTCATCTTACTTGTGTGCAACATTTATGGCTTTGTTATTCATCTAAGCATGGAAAAAACATCATCACATTTCACTTATATTCATGTTGATCTCTTACGGGTCTTGTTCAGGAGTTAACGCTGTTCCATAGTTCAGCTAAGATACTTGTTCTTTAGGTAACACTGTTCCATAGTTATCATCCATCAGCCAATGTTATCCCATAGGTTGGTGATTATAGTATTATACCACTTCTAGTATTTCCTATGTTGTTCTTTAATACTTTTGTGTGCCATCTAGTTAATCTCGAGTACAAACGATACATATTCTATAGCTTTCATCTGTGTTCTCCCTTTAGTTTATGAGACCTGTTGCTGCTAGTTAACCCCAGTCCTACTATTTATGTCGTCTCCTACAGGCACTCATTACATAAATCTAACTACTAGTTGTCTTCCATGCATGTCAGATATAATTGCACACACTGATATATCCACAAGAACCTCACGGAGCAATGTAAAGGCCAATAAACTTGATGTCAATGATACCCAATATGATGGAACATGTAAAGGCAGTTCTTCAGAAGACTTGCAGAAAGATGATGAATCCTCTTCACCCCACAAGGTCCTTGCTCTAACTTGGCCTGTGATATGGGTACAACATGCATATAATGTCCTGGAGTGTATCTACTCTGTTACAATGCCATGTGCTTAGCATGCTGATCATGCATGTAAATATGCCATGCCTTCCTGTTTTTCAGTACCTATTCCATTCATGATAACATGTTTTCAAATTTAAGTACTGTCATTCTACTCCATCGCAATGCCATCTGCTTAATTTGGACATCATGCTTCTGAATATCTTATGCATTGTTATTCATTAGTATGTACTTCATCTATCTACCATACCATGTTTTTTTACATTGAAGTGCTATTCTAGTGCTCTGTTGCAATGCCATCTTATTTTCCCAATCATACACGTGTATGTTGCCTTAGTTATTTCTGTATGTATTCCGCTAGCATACATTTTTACATTCAACTAGTGTTTTTTTTGATGTGTTGTCCTGTCGTATCCCTAGCTCTTACACCATACTCCCTCCGTCCGGATTGCATGTTGCCGAAATGGATAAAAAAGGATGTATCTAGAACTGAAATACGCCTAGACCCATCCATTTTTTCCGGATGGAGGGAATACATGTCAATATGTCATGCCTTTCTATTCTTCAGTACCTATTCCATCTCTCTGCTGCCGCATGTTTTAGAATTAAAGCACCATTCTTCTATACAAGGCATGCAAGGGGAAGACGACTATGTTAGAATTTGAAGGATTACAAACAAGGCCTTTGCAAAAGATCCAAACGCCAGGAGATAATAAACCAACTCCAGTTTTTAAAGATACTGCTCTAGCACAGAGAAACCCAACTCTTACTGATAATAAACAGATTCCAGTGGCCAAAGAACTAGTCCGCTCCAGTCCAGCAAAAATACGTCAACTCAACTCTAAGAAGCGTGTGCGTATCCTTGCATCATGAAATTTTATAGCATGCTGATCATATTTTCTACATGTTTCTTACCCATCTCTCTTTTAGAAAATAAGATTAATAGATAGAAGAATTTCTGCACTGGTATCGTCTGTGAGGAAAGATTCTTGCAGGAATTCTCTGTACTCCAATGCAGATGTAAGTACCTGTTGTATATCACTATATTTTTACATCAGCATGTATTTTGTTAATCGGCGTGAATGCAACCTTTATCTGATCTAAATTTAGTTGTAGCAAAATGTATGATTAAAGGCCACAATGTTGATTTTTGTAAGGAAAACTGCCTGGTAGTTTTGCATCCTGAGCGGCATGGGTGTACTATCTCATCTCAGTGGGTTTGATTACTTTGGTTCTGCAGTGGGTTTTCAGTGTTTTTTTACTGTGTTGTCCTATCGTATCCCTAGCTCTTACGCCATACTCCCTCCGCCCGGATTACATGTCGCAGAAATGGATAAAACTAGATGTATCTAGAACTGAAATATGCCTAGACCCATCCATTTATTTCCGGATGGAGGGAATACATGTCAATATGTCATGCCTTTCTATTCTTCAGTACCTATTCCATCTCTGCTATAGCATGTTTTATAATTGAAGCACCATTCTTCTATATAAGGCATGCAAGGGGAAGACGGCTATGTTAGAATCTGAAGGGTTACAAACCAGGTCTTTGCAAAAGATCCAAACGCCAGGAGATAATAAACCAACTCCATTTTTCATAGATACTGCTCCAGCACAGAGAAACCCAACTCCCACTAATAATAAGCAGATTCCAGTGGCCAAAGAACTAGTCCGCTCCAGTCCAGCAAAAGAATGTCAACTCCATTCTAAGAAGCGTGTGCGTATCCTTGCATCATGAAATTTTATAGCATTCTGATCATATTTTCTACATGTTTCTTACCTGTCTCTCTTTTAGAAAATAAGGTTAAACGATACAAGACTTCCTCCATTGGGATCATATTCAAGGAAAATATCTTGCGGGAATTCTCTATGCTCCAGTGCTGATGTAAGTACCTGTTGTATATCACTATATTTTTAGATCAGCATGTATTTTGTTAATCGGCCTGAATCTAACCTTTATCTGATCTAAAATTAGTTGTAGCAAAATGTTAAAGGCACCAATGTTGATTTTTGTAAGGAAAACTGCGTGGTAGTTTTGCGTATTGAGCTGCATGAATGTGCTATCTCATATCATGCACATTACTGAATTGTAGTGCTTCTCTGGTTGCTCATTCATTCATTGGGTCAATGTTGCTTTCGTAATACCTTACCTAGCTGATGATAGCTGTGCCATATTGTGTTAATTTGGTGTAGGCTAGTTGCCCAAACGTTTGTTGTGTCAATGTTGCTTTCCTATTATCTGACTTGGCCAATGATAGCAATGCTAGTGTGTTAATTTTGTGCAGACTGCTGAAGATAAGAAGACAAACTCTGAAAACAGCAAGGCAACACCATTGTTTCTTTCCAGTAAATCTAGGCCAGGTAATATGGCAATAACTCATGATTAATCTATTTGGTTCCCGTCCTAATTTATGTTATGATGCAGTGCTCAAGACACTCTCCACTATCAATAATACAAGCCTGCCAAAATCGCCATCTAAATCTGTTCAGTATCCTCTGTCTCGAATGCGACGGAATAAATGTATGTTTGTGAACCAATTAATGGCTGAAGCAATGATGGAAATGGTGGATGAATCAGAGGTGCAGAGTTGTGCAACACAACTGATCAATGTTTTCAGAGACAATGTGGCAAAGCAGCAAGAACTTGCCCACATGCTTATGGGCGTCATCTGTGCTGAGGTTGCAGATTGTGACATTGTAGATGGTTAGGTTCTGCTCATTTATTTGCACTGGCATCAATCTTTGATTGCCCAGTGGATATAATTTCATGTAATATATTCTGGATGTGCAACGTTATTCCCTGTATGCCGTACCTTTGCTCGTCGTAATGGGCTCAAATTATCTAATTTGGCCTAAATACATGAACGAACTTTAGTGGGCCCATTATCTAATTTGGCATAAATCTGATGGGCCATTTGTAGTCGGACCTTAGTTTTGGCCTCTTAACGGCCCATGCCCTTCGTTAATAGGTCGACATCGAAGCGGGCAACAGGTGGCCCCAATTTATTTCATGGGCCGTTAACAGGCCGTTACTAAGTTTGGGCTACATATGGCCCAACTATACTGTAGGCCTTTAGCAGGCCGAAAGAGACAGCGGGCTTGTATTGGACCATGAAGAGCGTGGGCCGCTAAGAGGCCGAAAGTCAGGTCGTATTGTAAACGGCCCAACTGTGTTGTGGGCCTTTAGCAGGCCGAAAGAGAAACCGGGCTGGTATTGGACCATGAAGGGCATGGGCCGTTAAGAGGCCAAAACTAAGGTCCGACTACAAATGGCCCAACTCATTTATGGTTCGTTAACAGGCCGAAAGGCACAAAGGGCCGGGAATTGGCCCAACACTTAAATGGGTCGCTAAAAGGCCAAAACTCAGGTCTGACTACAATTGGCCCAACTGATTTATGGGCCGTCAATAGGCTGAAAGTGACACCAGGCCAGAAATTGGCCCAACACTTAAATGGGCCGCTAAAAGGCCGAAACTCAGGTCCGACTACAAATGGCCCATCAGATTTATGGGCCGTCAACATGCTGAAAGACACACCGGGCCGGAAATTAGCCCAACATTTAAATGGGTCGCTAAAAGGCCGAAAGATGTACATCCTGAAAATTAGCCCATCCATTAAATGGGCCGTTAACAGGCCGAAATCTCATCGGGCCGATATTGAGCCCAAATATATAGCGGGCTGTTAACGGGCTCGAACTGACGATGGGCTGCAATGGTGTAAAATCTTTAACGGGCCGAATTGGCACATCTCGTATGGGCCGTGGGCTTAAATGGACCTGACACAAGTAGGCCTTATATGGGCTGGCCTGCTAATTTTTACTGGGCCGGCCTTTTTCACCGGAATGGGCCACTGTTCGGCCGTGCCACGTGTCGACCTATCATAGGCACCTCCTGTCCAATGAGTGGATGACATCTGTCCCAACGATGAGCCGACACGTGTTTCCTCTAGCCAATGATGATTTTACACATGGAAAATCCCCATTGGTCGAGGCTGTTAACGGGTTATCATATCCAAAACCCGACCCGATAGCTTAACGGCGTTCCGTTACAGTGGATGCCACGTGTCAGTCACCCTTGACGAAAGCACTTCTGTGACGCACAATTTATCTTCATGGAAGTGGACACTTCCGTGATGATAATTTTGGTAATGTCATGGAACACTTCTACGACAGTACAGGTATGACTATCTTGATTCTGTCATAAATTTGTCATGGATGTACATGCATGACAAAAAAGCGACCTACTGTGACAAACACGTATCATCACGGAAGTGTATTTTTTTGTAGTGCTTCTTCCCTTTACCCTTTTTCTTGAAACTGGTGGTCTTGTTGACCATCAACACTTGATGCTCCTTCTTGATTTCTACCTCCACGGCCTTTAGCATTGTGAAGAGCTCAGGAATCGTCTTATCCATCCCTTGCATATTATAGTTCATCACGAAGCTCTTGTAGCTTGGTGGCAGTGATTGAAGAACTCTGTCAGTAACACTATCATCAGGGATATTAACTCCTAGCTGAGTCAAGTGGTTGTGGTACCCAGACATTCTGAGTATATGTTCACTGACAGAACTATTCTCCTCCATTTTGCAGCTGTAGAACTTATTGGAGACTTCATATCTCTCAATTCGGGCATTTGCTTGAAATATTAACTTCAACTCCTGGAACATCTCATATGCTCCATGACGTTCAAAACGTCGTTGAAGTACCGGTTCTAAGTCGTAAAGCATGGCACACTAAACTATCGAGTAGTCATCAGCTTTGCTCTGCCAGGTGTTCACAACATCTGGCGTTGCTCCTGCAGCGGGTTTGTCACCTAGCGGTGCTTCCAGGACGTAATTCTTCTGTGCAGCAATGAGGATAATCGTCAAGTTACGGACCCGGTCCGTGTAGTTGCTACCATCATCTTTCAACTTACCTTTCTCTAGGAACGCATTAAAATTCAACGGAACAACAACACGGGCCATCTATCTTCAATAGCATAGACATGCAAAATACTATCAAGTACTAAGTTCATGATAAATTAAAGTTCAATTAATCAAATTACTTAAGAACTCACACTTAGATAGACATCTCTCTAATCATCTAAGTGATCCCGTGATCCATATCAACTAAACCATGTCCGATCATCACGTGAGATGGAGTAGTTTTCAATGGTGAACATCACTATGTTGATCATATCTACTATATCATTCACGCTCGACCTTTTGGTCTCAGTGTTCCGAGGCCATATCTGTATATGCTAGGCTCGTCAAGTTTAACCCGAGTATTCTGCGTGTGCAAAACCAGCTTGCACCCGTTGTATGTGAACGTAGAGCTTATCACACCCGATCATCACGTGGTGTCTTGGCATGACGAACTGTAGCAACGATGCATACTCAGGGAGAACACTTATACATTGAAATTTAGTGAGAGACCATCTTATAATGCTACCGCCGAACTAAGCAAAATAAGATGCATAAAGGATAAACATCACATGCAATCAATATAAGTGATATGATATGGACATCATCATCTTGTGCCTTCGATCTCCATATCCAAAGCAACGTCATGATCACCATCGTCACCGACTTGACACCTTGATCTCCATCGAAGCATCGTTGTCGTCTTGCCAACTATTGCTTCTATGACTATCGCTACCGCTTAGTGATAAAGTAAAGCAATTACATGGCGATTGTATTTCATACAATAAAGCGACAACCATATGGCTCCTGCCAGTTGCCGATAACTCTGTTACAAAACATGATCATCTCATACATCAAAATTTAGCATCATGTCTTGACCATATCACATCACAACATGCCCTGCAAAAACAAGTTAGACGTCCTCTACTTTGTTGTTGCAAGTTTTACGTGGCTGCTACGGGCTGAGCAAGAACCGTTCTTACCTACGCATCAAAAACCACAACACGGTATAGTGATTGCTTTTTGATCTTCAGAAAGAACCATGTTCATTGAATCTGATTCAACTAAAGTTGGAGAAACTAACACCCACCAGCCACCTGTGTGCGAAGCACATCGGTAGAACCAGTCTCGCGTAAGCGTACGTGTAATGTCGGTCTGGGCCGCTTCATCCAACAATATCGTCGAATCAAGAAACAACTAGTGATGGCAAGCAATATGTATATACCCACGCCCACAACTCCTTTGTGTTCTACTCGTGCATATAACATCTACGCATAAACCTGGCTCTGATACCACTGTTGGGAACGTAGTAATTTCAAAAAAAATTCCTACACACACGCAAGATCATGGTGATGCATAGCAATGACAGGGGAGAGTGTTGTCTATGTACCCTTGTAGACCCTAAGCGGAAGCGTTATGACAACGCGGTTGATCTACTCATACATCTTCACAATCGACCGATCCTAGTACCGAAAGTACGGCACCTCCATGATCTGCACACGTTCGGCTTGGTGACGTCCCACGAACTCATGATCCAGTAGAGTGTCGAGGGAGAGCTTCGTCAGCACGACGGCGTGATGACGGTGATGATGAAGCTACCAGCCCAGGGCTTCGCCTAAGCACTACAACGATATGACTGAGGTGGATTATGGTGGAGGGGGGCACCGCACACGGCTAAAAGATCAATGATCAATGATACATCTTTAACGTATCTATAATTTTTGATTGTTCCACGCTATTATATTATCTTTTTTGGATGTTTAATGGGCTTTAATATACCTTTTTATACTATTTTTGGGACTAACCTATTAACCGAAAGCCCAATGTAAATTGTTGTTTTTTTGCCAATTTCAGTGTTTTGCAGAAAAGGAATATCAAATGGAATCCAAACAGAATGAAACCTTCGCGAGGATCGTTTTTTGGAACAAACACAATCCAGGAGACTTGGAGTGGATGCCGAGGAAGCAGCAAGGAAGCCATGAGGTAGGAGGGCGCACCCCAGGGGGGTGGGCGCGCCCCCTGTCGTGGATCTAAGACTGACAGTAGAATGGGGGTAGGTATGAGGAGGCAAGATCCTAGCTATGGCGAAGTTGTACACACGAGTTTTACGAGTTCATGCCCTTCGCGGGGGAAGTAACAGCCCTACATCTCGGTGCCCGGAGGCGGCCGACTGGATTATGTATGTGTGTGTTTACACGGGGTGTGAACCCTTGTGCCAGTGGAGGGGGTGGCTTATATAGAGTGCGCCAGGACCCCAGCCAGCCCACGTTACAAGGGGTTTAAGGTACATTAAGAGGGGGCGTTACTGGTAACGCTAGTAACTAAGTGACATAAATGCCTATTAAGTCTATGAAGTAAACGTCCGACCGTTGTCGTGCAGAGTGACTTTAGGTCTTCTGTCTGTCGAGTGATAATTGTTTTGGTCGAGCGACCTTGAACCTTCCGAGTGTAATGACTTGTAGTCAAGTGGATGATGCTACCCCTTGAATGCTTCTAGTTTTAAGATGGTGTCCTAGGGGAGGGTGTCTAGGTCAGGCCTATGACCCTATCCTAGGTACATAGCTTCATCATTAGCCCCCGAATGGTTTAGGGTTTGAGTGGAGAAGGAGTTGAGAACACCTCCGATTCAATTTTCGCGCTTCGGAAGCGTCTTATTAGGACCAAATGAGCAATCATGATGACTTCAACTTCTTTTTCAGTCGCCTTGATCCATCCTTGGTTCTGCTAAGTGAACTTTTACTGCGATGCTTTGAGTACTGATATGGGAAAAATCTTCCGTCTGACAGGTTGCCCTGCTACTCGCGGATATTGTGGGATTCGAATTTTGGGGAAGCGCGTGGGGCGGAGGAGGCCGCAGTAATCGGACGGGATTAGGCAAGGCCGCCTCGATCATTGCGCCACCTTTTTCGCCATGTACCTCGCACGCGACTATTGCGGGATTTGATAGAATCGTCCGGACCCACAGGTCATCCACTCAGAAGCGGCCTCATATAAGGTGACGGATTGGGGTTTTCTGCACGGTGCGTTCCCATTCTTCTTCTTTCTCCTCCGCTCCCGGCGCTGCTGCTTCATTCAAGTTTCGCCCGCTGCCATGGGGAAGGAGAAGACGGTGGCTCTGGAGCGCGCGAAGAAGGCGACGGCGAAGGCAAAGGGGAAGAAGTCCAGCCGGGGTGGATCTTTGTCGAGGTCCGGCATGCCGCGCGGCTGGATCCAGGGTGACTGGATTCGGTCGACAATTAGTCAGGACGACATCGACGATCTGGTCGAGGGGGGACTGATTCCCCATGAATCGGCGCGGCTCTCAAAGGGCGAGACCGAACCGCATCCGCGGGAGGGTGAGTGCGTTCTCCTCGCCACCCATCTTGACCGCGGATTTTCTTTGCCTCCCCATCCTTTTTTCCGGGGCTTCTTGAACTTCTTTGGAGCACAACTCCACCACTTTTCTCCCAACACCATTGTATACCTCGCTGCCTACGTGTCCATGTGCGAGAGCTTCTTAGGTTGTAGGCCACACTGGGGCCTTTTCAAGCAAATTTTCACGTGTCGTTCACAGTCGGTCAAGAAGGCCAACCCGAGTGATGAGAGGACGCACGTGATCCAGATGTGCGGGGGACTTGGGATTCAAATGAGAGGTAAAAGCACTTTCCCAGCCATAATCCTTCCTGAGTCAGTCCGAGGATGGCAGTCGACCTGGTTCTATTGCAAAGACCAGCCGACTCCAGGTCAGTCGACCAGATGTAACACCCTCGATGCGACTATAGCTCCCACGTGTCGAGGCACGACTTAGAGACATAATCGCATTGAAGGCATATGTCGCAAGTTAGGCAATCTTCACAACATCCCATGTAATATAAATAATAAAGGGGAGATAACATAGTTGGCTTACACTCGCCACGTCAAACAAGTACATAAATAACATTACATCATCCAAACACTCATGGCCCGACTACGGCACCAAAATAAAAGAGAACCCAACATGCGACAACGGTCCCGTTCACCCCCAACTGGGCACCACTACTGATCATCGGGAAAGGAGACATAGTAGCGTTGAGAGTCTTCGTCGAACTCCCACTTGAGCTCGTACGCGTCTACTGGAGCAGAATCATCAGGCCCTGCATCTGGTGTAATAGTAATCTGTGAGCCACAGGGACTCAACAATCTCGCACCCTCGCGATCAAGACTATTTAAGCTTATAGGTAAGGCAAGGTAAATATGTGGAGCTGCAGCAAGCGACTAGCAAATATGGTGGCTAACTTATTCGCAAAAGAGAGCGAGAAGAGAAGGCAAAGCACGAGCGAGAAACTAGAGAGCAACCTGCACGAACATTACTCCAACACCGTGTCCACTTCCCGGACTCCGCCGAGAAGAGGCCATCACGGTAACACACTCGGTTGATTCATTTTAATTATATTAAGGTTCAAGTTATCTACAACCGGACATTAACAAATTCCCATCTGCCCATAACCGCGGGCACGGCTTTCGAAAGTTCAATCCCTGCAGGGGAGTCCCAACTTAGCCCATGACAAGCTCTCACGGTCAACGAAGGAATAGACCTCCTCCCAAGATGTTCCGATCAGACTCGGTATCTCGGTAACTCAAGACACTTCGACAGGTTAAAACAAGACCAGCAACACCGCCCGAATGTGCCGACAAATCCCGATAGGAGCTGCACATATCTCTTTCTCAGGGCACACTCAGATGAGCGCTCCATACAACTAAAACCAAACCTTGAGTTTCCTCGAGGGGGCGCTGCACAGGACTCTAGTTTGGACCAACACTCAGAGGAGCACTGGCCCGGAGGGTTTAAAATAAGATGACCCGCGGGCTCCGGAAACCCGAGGGAAAAAGAGGCTAGGTGGCAAATGGTAAGACCAAGGTTGGGCATTGCTGGAAAATCTTTAATCAAGGCGAAATATCAAGGGGTTCCCATTATAACCCAACCGCGTAAGGAACGCAAAATCCGGGAACATAACACCGATATGACGGAAACTAGGGCGGCAAGAGTGGAACAAAACACTAGGCGAGAGGCCGAGCCTTCCACCCTTTACCAAGTATATAGATGCATTAAGATAATATAGCAAGATAATGATATCCCAACAAGTAAATAAAGATGTTCCAACAAGGAACGGCCTCCAAACTTCACCTACAACTAGCAACGCTATAAGAGGGGCTGAGCAAAGCGGTAACATAGCCAATCAACGGTTTGCTAGGACATGGTGGGTTAGAGGTTTGACATGGCGATTTGGGAG
Organism: Triticum urartu; assembly: GCF_003073215.2. Lineage (NCBI taxonomy): Eukaryota > Viridiplantae > Streptophyta > Magnoliopsida > Poales > Poaceae > Triticum > Triticum urartu. The sequence continues at coordinate 573,960,702 of NC_053023.1, read as the reverse complement.
GCTTGCAAGAAAGTGGTAGGCATCGTAGCAATGGCATAGCAAAAGAGCGAGCAAACTAGCATAGCAAAGATAGTAGTGATTTCGAGGGTATGATCATCTTGCCTACACAGTTGTCAGAGTTGACTGGATCCTCGAAAGCAAACTCAACGGGCTCCTCGTTAGCGAACTCGTCTCCCGGCTCTACCCAAACAAGACAAACAAGCAACAAGGATACAATCAACCACATGCAAGACCAAGCAATATGATGAAATGATGATATGCTATGCGGGATACGATGCGGGATGCAAAAATGCAAGATATGACAGGAAATGCATGACCCTGGCCTCAACTTGGAAATCCAAGTGCGCCACTGGAAAGATGAGATGAAATCGCTTGAAAACGATATAAAGAACGCCGGAATCGAAGTTACGGTTTGGAAATGGCAAGCGATTCAAAAATGACACCGGTCTGCGATTTACAGCAAGTAGCCAACTAAATGCAATGAGATGAACATTCTACAGCACCCAAACATGACAACAAAATACATGGCAGGGATACACACAAGATGCTTAACAAAAGTCTAGCACTGAGCTACGGCCAATTCATCCATTAACAGGTTCAAACAAGCATGGCAAAAATGCAAATGACAAACAGATCCCAGACTTAGTGAAATTAACACTTGTCTGGAATTTCAGATCAGGTAGTCCTCTTCGGAGCAACAAAACTACATGCTACATGACCTGAACATGGCAAGGTAAAGCATGGCATGGAGCTACTCAAATAGCTTAACAAAAGTCCCTTAGTGACCTTGAGCCAAAAGGAATCAGAAAATACAATTGCAAGCATGTGAACATAGCAAAAACATAATCAGTTTTCAGACTTAGTGAAAAACTGACACATGCTGAAATATAACTCAAGTAGGCATGTTTACGAGCTCGATGCACTCACTACGGTGAAATTCATGGCAAGACAAGCATACACGCATCAATAAGGTACAAAATTCAATCTATACATGGCAAGAACAATAGCATAGCATGCACGGATCAACTACAACATCACCGGCAAAATTGCAAACAAGTTGACAATCTGCCCAGATTCACAAAGTAGCAAAAGTAGAGCTCGATTGACTCAAGATAGGGTACTCCATAATTGCAAAAAAAGACATGGATGGATAGAGCACTACAATATTAACAAAACTCCCTTACTGATCATCCTCAAAAGAGGCACGGATCACTAGGAAACAACAAGAACATATGGCATCATGAGATAAACAGCCCCAGGACTTACTGAAATCACTAAGTCCCTGAAAACAGAATTAGCAAGTGCACCACTTTGCAAGCTTGCACAAGTCACCACACACATCACAAAAATACATGGGTTGCACCTCTGGAAAGATGACAAAACTCTTAACAAAACATATGTAGAACTCACGGGCGTATCATGCACACAATAATCATGGCAAAAATGACAAAAGTGCTAAACGGAGTAACAGATCTGGCAATTAACTCAAGTAGCCCTCTTCTAACAGCATTTCGGGCATCAAGATGAGCTCAAATGAAAATGATGCAATGGAATGAAATGATGTACTCTCTGAGATGAACATTTTGATATGCTATATGCATGAATCGGAGCTACAGATGCAAAGTTACGAAGCCGTGAACATGTGCACTTGGACTGAAAAATAATAGGGACTTAGAAGAAATTTCGACCTCCGGATCTAGGGTTGACCCGGCACGTGAACCGAGGAGGCGGCGCTGCTCGCCGGAGATGGCGCAGACGGCGGCCGGAGTGGAGGGGATCGCCGGATCCGGCTCTCCCGCGGCCGGATCTGGCCGGAGGCGAGGCGGGGAGGCGGCGGAGCGGCCGGAGGGCGCGGCGGCGGCGTGCGGTGGCCGGGCCGGCGAGCTCGGGTGGCGGCGAGCTCGCGCCGGCGAGCTCTTCGGCGATGGCGCGGCGGGGCTGGGAGGAGTGCGGCGGCCGGATCAGGAGGAGAGGGGCGGCGGTGGCTGTCGGTGGTGGGCGACGGCGCGCTGGGCCGGGAGGGCCCCGCCTGGGCCCGGCGGGCCGGAGCGCTGGGATGTGGGCGCGACGCCTCCGCGAACCCGGTGGCGACACGTGGCGGCGGACATGGCGGGCGGACACGTCCGTCGGTGGCGCCTTTGTCCGGCGGCGGCGGGTGGAAATGGATCTGAGGTTAGGGATGGAGGGGATCCGGGATTTTTAGAAGGGGGAGGTATATATATATAGGCATAGAGGGAGCTAGGAGAGTCCAAATGAGGTGCGGTTTTCGGCCACGCGATCGTGATCGAACGCTCTAGATGATGGAGCAGAGGTAGGTGGGTTTTGGGCCAACTTGGAGGGGTGTTGGGCTGCAACACACACGAGGCCTTTTTGGTCCCTCGGTTAACCGTTGGAGTATCAAACGAAGTCCAAATGATACGAAACTTGACAGGCGGTCTACCGGTGGTAAACCAAGGCTGCTTGGCAAGTCTCGGTCCAATCCGGAAATGTTTAATCCCCACACACGAAAGAAAGCTAGAAATGACCACCGGAGGAGAACGAAGCGCCGGAATGCAAAACGGACAACGGGGAAAATGCTCGAATGCATGAGATGAACACGTATGCAAATGCAATGCACATGATGACATGATATGAGATGCATGACAATGATAACAACACACGGAGACAAAGACCCGAACCCGAGAAAATAAAATAACTTAACGCCGGAAACGGCAAGAGTTGGATTACAAATAGGGAAAGTTACATCTGGGGTGTTACACCGGACTTCCTCCCTTCTCCATGGCTCGGATCGAGAAGCCCTCCGCCTTGAAAGTGATCCCGGAGGAGAAGGCACAGGTGAAGGTGTTGGTCGAGCGGGTGGTCCAACTCATCCGTGATGGCGTGACAGGTATGGATCTGTTGGAGGTCTTCCTTAAACGACGCATCTAGCCGCTTCAAGCCCGTGACCATCCGATGTGGATGTATTCGGGTATTGAGGATTCCACTCGGATCCACCCAGAAGAGGTCGATGAGGACACGGTGGAGAAGTGGCTGAAAATTATCACTGGCAGCAAGGATAACCCTAGGGGGTCTAGGAGAGTCCCTCCACTCGACAACTCGCGCCAACCAGACAAAGTCCGACTCTAAATTGCCGAGTGTTCTCTTGATTCATCATGTAATTGCTTGTTCACAATCGACTGGTTTTTGCTTCGCTTGTTATCTTTCAGGCCCTTATTGAGATGTACTCGCTGCCTAACGGGGAGCAGGAGCAGGATCCGGAGGGGGAGGCGAGCGGAGGTGAGAGCGGCGAGTGGCACTCTGATGAAGAGGAGGACGAGGAGAGTGACGACCCGAGTGATGAAGAAGAGGTCAACTCGCCTCCCCGTAGGGAAAAACGATCCAAGCACGCTCACAACCCGGCAAGCATCCACGACAAAGCGACCGCACCGACTGGACAGTCGTCGAAGCGCCCTCGGACGTCTTCTCCAGTGCCGACTGAGAGGGCACCGAAGCAACCGAAAGCTGCACTGTCTCCAGCACCGACTGATAAGGCGCCGAAACAACTGAAAGCTGCATCGTCAAAACCGCCGAAGGCTTTGCCCAAGATCAAAGTGGCCATTCCTACTATTCCTGGGTAATAATCAGACCTGATTTCTTGGTTTAGTATGAGTCAAATTTTGGTCGACCACCGTGATAGGCTTAACCGACTGAATCTTGAAATTTGTAGTGTTGCTACCTCCGGGACCTCCACCCACAAGTATGAAGATGAAGAAATGGAAGACGCAGTCACCTCTAACCCGGGTACAACTTCTCGTAATCATGTCTTCAATTACTCGGTCGATTAAATTCTGACGATTAATCTGGAGTCGACTAATTTTTTTGCAGCTCCTCCCAATGTCATTGAGCTTCCAGATGACGACGAGGACGTGCCGCTGAGGGCCAGGAGGAACAAAAAGGCATCAACTGGCAAGACATCCCAATAGGTGCCGGCGGCAGAGCCAGCGGTTCAACAGCCCGAAGATGTGACTCGGGCTTCTGTTACTTTTGCTGATCCAGTATCAAGTGAACGCCCCACATCATCGATTGTGCCAGTGCTTGCTTCCACCGTCCAGCTTCATGCCTCGGAACTTCCAGCTGCTACGTCTGGACCGTCAGTCCCATTCTTCACTACTCACCATGTTCCGAAAAGCCAGGCGGACGCCGCGGCAGAAGCCATTCGCCAAGCTGGTCTAATGATGGAGCGAGTGAAGATGGTGCATGAAAACAGTCAGGCTGCTTACGATGCCAACGCGGCCCTTTGAGACAGTGTCCAGGTAAGTTGGCTTCCGACTAAACTTGTTCTGTTAGGATATGCTACCTGAAGACTTTTCTTCGTGCAATCTCTTGTTATCGTGCACTTCGCATCTGCGCACCCAGTGGGTGTTTGACATCTTTGTTGTTTTCATCCTTCCACTCGGTCTGGGCGGACCATGTCGAGTGGAATCTGAACCAGTGGGGGCACGCTAAGTGCACCCACTGGGTGTAGTTCCCCAGACCGGCAGACGGTTGGGGTCTAAGTATTTCTTTCTCTCCTTTTTTTACTCGGTCTGGGCGGACCATGTCGAGTGGGATCTGAATCAGTGGGGGCACGATAAGTGCACCCACTGGGTGTAGTCCTCGAGACTACTGTAGAATGTTTGATTCTGCAGTAGTCTTAAAGTTTTATTCACTCGGAAGTAAATAATCTTTGATCTTGTCCATTGACATGTCTTTTGCTCATTGTAGAAATCATGTGCGCTTATCTCCAAGTTCGCTGAATTCGAGGAAAAATAGAGGCAACGCAACCTTGACTTGGAGCTGGCCCATCAGAACTTGCAAAGGGCTAAAGATGAAGTGGCTGGTACAAAAGGTAACGACCTGTCAACTATTTATTTTGACTTCAGTTATCTCTTCGTTCTTCTGTCTGACCCGAGTGTATATCTTGCAGAGAAAATGAGGCTGGCTCTGGCAAAGAAGGATCTCGATCTTGCAGCTGCGCAAAAGGAGGCTCAGGAGAAGACTGCACTTGCTGACAAGAAGCTGGCTTCGGTCGGTGCGCTTGTCGGATTTCGGGTTCCGGCAGACCCTTCAGGTTCGAACACTGGGGTGCACGTGGAGATTTCGCCTCCTACCTACCCGCACCCCTCCGCCACGCTAGGATCAAAGCTATGAAAAGAACAACACAAGGGACACAGGGTTTATACTGGTTCGGGCCACCGTTGTGGTGTAATACCCTACTCTAGTGTGTGGTGTGTGGATTGCCTCTTGGGCTGATGATGATGAACAATACAAGGAAGAACAGCCTCGCGAGGGTCTGTTCTTGGCTGGGGCGATGAACTGATGGGAGGAGTTCAGCCACCTTTCTCTCTCTCTTTCTCTCTGCTTCTAGCCTCTCTAACGAGCCTCTTTCTTCCTACCACCCAACCCCCTTTTTGCTCTGTGGGTGGTTGGTCCTATTTATAGAGGCCCTGGTCCTCTTCCCAAATATTGAGCGGGAAGGGAGTCAACAATGGCGGGCTAATTTGAAAGGGGACAGCAAGTATCAGCTATCCTGACAAAAGTAGTCTTCGCCTGCGCAAAGCTCTGGTGATGACGCCGTCTTGGGCTCCATGGTGACCTCCGTCTCGTAGTCCTCCTGGTCTTGGTCTCATTGCACCGAAATGGCAACCTTTGCCTCATGCCTCGGTACTCCGCGGCTGCGCTTGCCCCCTTTGCACCAAAGAGGAAAGGAGGACGCTGCGCGGGCTGGCACCCGCCTGGCGCCCTGAGTCGTCATGGCTTGCGTCACGGGCACCTCGCGAGGTACCCCGCCTTGATCTCTCCGCCTCCTCGTGAGCCAGCCTGGCGAGGCCGTGCCTGAGGAAGCTCCGTGTCGTCCGCCCCGCGAGGCTTGGCCCCTCGCGAGGGTCTTGAGTTTGTGTTGGTGAAGATGGGCCGTGCTGGGCCCCCCTTTGAGCCACGCCGCAGGCCGCAGGCAGGCAAGTCTGGGGACCCCCGTTCCTAGAACGCCGACAGTAGCCCCCGGGCCCAAGGCGCGCCCGGACTTGGCCGTGCAGGGAGGCGGAAGGGCAAGAGCAAAGCGCCGCGGGCCCTAACAGCCTACGGCATTGGGCGCCGCGTGGCGGTTGACTGGACGTGGGCACCTCCACTTCCCCATGGCGCCTCGGAAACTGCACGGATTGGACAAGTCCCTGCATGCAAAACCGGTCATGATTACCTGCGATCGTGGAGGTCGGCGGTTGGCCTCCGTCGGCTACAAGTACGGAACACCGCGCGCCCTTCCAGTCCATCCCTCCTTGCTTCTCCTTCTTCCCGATCCTTGCTCCGTCTTGCTGCGATGGCTCCGATCCGCCGGTTCTCATCGGCAGAGAAGGGAAAGGCTCCCCGAGAGGGACCAGACCCACTTCCGCCGAAGAAACAGCATGTCCACCATGGCCCGGACGAGGGGGCCCTTCAGGTGGTGTCGAGGCCTTGGGGTGAGCGGGCACCGCCGGGGTTCCCGCTTCCATTGTACGCCCACATCGAGCGCCCCGAAGGAGCTGGTGCTGACCGCCACGGGCGGCGCCGCCGCCGGCGCCGACGGGTCACGAAGGTGTGGGTCGTCCCCCCTGGGGTCCACACCGAGGGCTCCTCCCAAGAGTTCGTGCTCCACGTCGCCATTCCTCTTTAGTCTTGGATCCATCTTCCTCCCTTCTTCGCCTCCGACATCCCGCAGGGGGGAGCCCCTGGAGCTCTGGCTGCAGCACGCCAGCTGCAGCACCCTCGCGACTGAGGCAGAGGTCGCGGTCGTCGCCCCGGGCAAGGTCTACATGACCCGGGGTTGGAGAGAGATTGCCCGGGTTTGCAGGACAAGGGGCGTCTTCGTGATCCACTTGGACTACGACGGTGCTTTGGTGATGCTCCTCAAGGTCTTCGACGCGGACGGGCGCCGGGTGGAGTGCTACCCCGGTGAAGGCAGCCAGGGCCCTGCTGTGACGAGGACCGGGCTCGCCAATCGCTCCCTTGGCGGCTCCTCAGGCGGTGGAGACGTCGGAGGCTCCAGCGACTCCGGCGAGCCCTTCGCGACTCCGGAGACGGGCGATGACAGCTACGAGCCCCCAAGCCGGTGCCACTCTCGGAGCAGGGCAGGCTCGTCAGGCCGCCGCCGACTCTGATCTGGATGGGGTTGGCATCGGTACTTGGCGGCCCACTGTTGATGATGGCGTCTTACGTAGCGATGCGCGTAGTTTGCGTCTCTTTAGGATCTGTTCCCTGTGAGGAACCAAAAGCGCGCCGCGTGGGGGCTTGTAAGGTGCATGTGATCCTGTTTGGTTAATATAACCCTTTCCGTAGATTTACGCGAGTTGCTCATCCCGTCTTAGCTCGGTCCTCCCTTTCGAACCTCACGAGGGCTTGGTGCTCTGCGCCGACAGGTCCCAGTCCCAAGGCGGCTTCAGCCGTCGCTGGTATGCCAGGTCGCGATGCCGTGGTCAAGGCCAGGAGGTGAGCGACCCGGAGTCTGGTAAGAGCCCCTGAGTCACGATGCTCAGGAGGTCCCCTTTGGCACCCAAGCAGCCGTCGTTCGGTGAGAAAGGGGAGCGATGTCGCTAACATGGGATAGCATTAGGTGCAGGGATGGTGCCACGGTAGCTAGCGCTTCCGGGCGATAACTTATCTCGAGGATCAGGGGCCGCTCTCTGGTGTGTGGCCGGGTCCGTGCATCGGCAGGCGCGAGGTTGCTCGGCGAGGTCCTCGTGTGTCTCTCCCCTCTCGCCTTTGCTCCCCTTTCTTCTCTACGTCCTCGGGTCCCGACCCTCGAGCGAGTCTCAGCCGTCGCTGGTATGCCAGGTCGCGATGCCATGGTCAAGGCCAGAGGGTGAGGGCTGGAGAGCCAGTAGGAGCCCTGAGTCGTGATGCTCAGGCACCCCCCCTTTAACGCGCAAGCGGTTCACGCGGACGAGAGCGAAGGAGACGCAGCAAGAGCCTCGCCTGACGCAGCTCCTTCTGGAGGTCCTGCAGGTCCATCATAGAAAGAGCAAGGAGTTGCCATAACAATTGATGGTCAGCCGTTGGTTGCTTCCGATGGGTAGTGAGGCACTGAAGGCTTGACGAGGTGACGCTATGCGGGGCTGCCGCGGCCAGAGCTCAGCCATCCAGGTTTGTCGGCGTTGCAGGGACGGACCCATGCGCAAGCGTCGTGCCGTTTGGGAGCAGCTCCGTTAGTTGGCGTCAGCTGAGCAGGCAACTAGGTAAAGCACATTAGCCGCGAAGGAGTGGATTCGTTCAAATGGATGCGGAGATCACTGGGTCAGGCCCGAGCGACTTGGGGATCATGCAGCCCGAGGGGCGCCCCCAACAAGGTAAGCCAACAACGCGAAATAAAAGGGATACACGCCGCAGGGACGGACCCACGCGGCCTGGGAATAATGCAGCCCTGGGGGCGCTCCCAGCTGGAAGCGAAACTTGAAAGATGTCACCTGATGATGCTGAAGACGAAGGGGTGTCAGTGTAGCCGGCTCAGTGGGCTGCGGAAGCTGATCCTCATGAGCCCCCAGGCCCAGGGGCCTCGGGAGGCTCCGGAGGCGCTGGCGATTCCTCGCGGGCCATCTTCATCTCCGCCAGGGCTGCGGAGCACCTGGCCTCTTGTGCCTCCGTGATGCCCCTCATGAGGCGCTGGTACGCGTCAGCCGCGCTCGGCAAGCCGTAAGGCGTGCGAACGTAGCTGTGGGGTGGACCTCCACAGCGCCCCACTCGCGAGGGCCAGAGGCACTCCAGGGAGGCGACTTGGTTGAGCCCTGGTACGTCGACGCAGACGCGCAGCCCGCCATCCTCGCCTGGATGGGGAGCCACTGCTGGTAGGCGGCGGGCGCCTCTCATGAGTCTGGACTCCTGTAGCTCCTGAATGGCCTTGCTGACGAACTCCTGTGGGTCTGGATCTCCTTGCCTTGCTCCTTCTTGAGGGAAACGTGCTTCGAAACACGCCTCCATGTGGTGCCCCAGCGCCTCCCTCGTGACCCTTGCTAGGTCGGTGGCCCTCCAGGGGAGAGCCCCCGAGCCCTGCCTGAGGAGGGCGCTGGGCGTGCTTTCCTATGCGATGGAAGGAGGTTCCCCCTGGGCAGGCACGGGCCCAAAGGGGCCTACCTCCTGAGGGGCCAGGCCGGACGATGTCTTCTTCTTGGAGGCGGCCTCGGGAAGCCTCCTGCTTCCGCGATCCGGGTCTTCCAGTGATGCGGCCTGAAAGGCTCGCTCAAGGGAACACACTGCGTCCTTCTCTTCACAGGGCACCGTGATGACTCCGCCGCTTCCTGGCATCTTGAGGACGTTGTAGCCATGGTGAGTCACGGCCATGAACTTGGCCAGCGTCGGGTACCCGAGGATGGCGTTGTACGGCAAGCGGATGTGAGCGACGTCGAAGTCGATGAGCTCGGTGCGGTAGTTGTCGCGTGCCCCGAAGGTGACGGGGAGGCGGACCTGCCCGATCGGGACCGTGGAGCCGTCGGTGATACCGGAGAAGGGCTTGGTTGGCTGAAGCTGGCTGTAGGGCACTTGGAGGTTGTTGAACGTCTCTACGGACAGGACATTGAGCCCTGCCCCGCCATCGATGAGGGTCTTGGTGACCACCACGTTGCTGATGATTGGGGAACAAAGCATCGGGAGGACTCCGGCTGTAGCCGCACACTTGAGTTGATCTGCTGAGCTAAAGGTGATGGCGCACGCCGACCACCTGAGAGGGCGCGTGGCTTCGAGCCTAGGGAGGGCTGCATTCACTTTGCGGGCGAACTGCTTGAGGATGCGCTGAGAGGCTGGGGCCTGAGCTCCGCCCAGGATGCAGGCGATCGCGCGTGGCTCCTGGAAGCCCCCAGCCTCCTCGTCCTGGTGGCGGTCCTCGTTTCTCCTTGGCTGCGGCGGCAGCGGTGGGAGGCCTGCGTTGCCTTGCGGGCGATCCTCGCGAGGCTGATCCCACCAGCCTCCCTCGCGAGGTGGGTTTTGCCAGCAATCCTCATGAGGTTGGTCGCGCCACCCCTGGCGCGGGCCACGGTCTTCCCAGCGCCCTGCGTTCCTTCCTCCTCCTCGGCTGTATCCCCGGTCACCACGGTCAGGGCGACGGCCGATCCTTCCTTCACGCACGGCTCGGAGTTCTTGGCATTCGCTGGTGTTGTGGGTGTGGAGGTCGTGGTACACGTAGTACCGGCTGCCCTTGGGAGGTTCGGGCTGATCTCTGCCCCGCTTGGTCTCTGGTTCTGCCGCGAGCACGGCATCCCCCTTGCGCTTCACTTCCTTGGCCTTGACCTTCTTCTCTTCTGGGTCTGCGGCAGGCAGCTCAAGGAGGGAGAGACGCCCTTCCTCAGCCCTGGCGCACTTGTTCGCCAAGTTGAACAGCTCCAAAGAAGTGCACAAGTCCTCATGCATCGCTAGCTCCTCCTTCATCTTGACGTCGCGCACGCCGTCGGAGAAGGCTGAGATGATGGCCTCTTCAGTCACCTTGGGAATCTTGAGGCGTGCGTTGTTGAAGCGCTGGATGTACTTCTGCAGGGTCTCCCCGGGTTGTTGCTTGATGCGGCGCATGTCGCTCACGGCAGGTGGCCGGTCGCGAGTACCTTGGAAGTTGGCGATGAAGCGGGTGCGCATCTCTTCCCAGGAGGAGATTGTGCCTGGAGCCAGGTTCAGGAGCCAGGTGCGGGCCCCGTCCTTGAGCGCCATGGGAAACCAGTTCGCCATGACCTTCTCGTCTCCGTTGGCAGCTTCGATGCCCAGCTCGTAGAGCTGGAGGAACTCCGCAGGGTCGGCCGTGCCGTCGTAGCAAGGAGGCAGGTCCGGCTTGAACTTGCCTGGCCACGCGACGCTGCGCAGCTCGGTGGTGTAGGCGCGGTAGCCTGCTGTGGCCACGGGAGGCCTTGGGTCATGGAGAGCCTGGTCTTGCATGTCCCCACGCACCGAAGCAGGAAGGTGGTCGCGACGTGCTGGAGCAGGGAGCGCCCGGGCAGCTTCTGGCGGGCGAGGGACTTCTTGGCAGCTCTGCTCTTGCCGCACTGGCACCTGACGGAGCGGGTTCCGCCCAGGGGCCACGCGCCTTGGAGCCATGGCGTCTTCTTGGGGAGGAGGTGGTCGGGGCGCCGCCGGAGCCTCCTCGCCCGCGCGAGGCGGGGTGCGGTGCAGCGGAACGGACGGCGCGGAAGAACCCCCTGCAGCGCGGACGAGCTCGGCGACGCGGCCGAGCCATTCTTCGTAGACGTCGTCGATGGGACGGTAGCGCAGGAGCTCGTTCGCCGCAATGAGTGCAGCCCGAGCCTCCATGGGCGCGCGGAGCGCGCGGGACGAAGATCCAGCTGGGGCGAGCGAGGGAGTCGCGGTGCGGCCGTCTTGGCGCACGGATGGATGCTGAGACGATGCTTGCTGCTCGTCCCCCGCCGGGCCGGTGGCGGCGTTGACGGCAGGTGATGAAGAACGGTGAGGACGCCCGCCGACAGGGGCTGTCTGGGCGACGCGGGAAGCAAGGGCGGCCCGGCGCTCCGCGCGGGCCCGACGTGCGTCAGACATGAGCATGATTTCGGAGGAGAGCGGGGCGGTAGAAGACGAATTCCGGCACACCCCTACCTGGCGCGCCAAATGTCGGATTTCGGGTTCCGGCAGACCCTTAAGGTTCGAACACTAGGGTGCGCACGGAGATTTCGCCTCCTACCTACCTGCACCCCTCCGCCACGCTAGGATCAAAACTATGAAAAGAACAACACAAGGGACAAGGGTTTATACTGGTTCGGGCCACCGTTGTGGTGTAATACCCTACTCCAGTGTGTGGTGCGTGGATTGCCTCTTGGGCTGATGATGATGAAAAATACAAGGAAGAACAGCCTCGCGAGGGTCTATTCTTGGCTGGGGCGATGAACTGATGGGAGGAGTTCAGCCACCTTTCTCTCTCTCTTTCTCTCTGCTTCTAGCCTCTCTAACGAGCCTCTTTCTTCCTACCACCCAACCCCCTTTTTGCTCTGTGGGTGGCTGGTCCTATTTATAGAGGCCCTGGTCCTCTTCCCAAATATTGAGCGGGAAGGGAGCCAACAATGGCGGGCTAATTTGAAAGGGGACAGGAAGTATCAGCTATCCTGACAAAAGTAGTCTTCGCCTGCGCAAAGCTCTGGTGATGACGCCGTCTTGGGCTCCATGGTGACCACCGTCTCATAGTCCTCCTGGTCTTGGTCTCGTTGCACCGAAATGGCAACCTTTGCCTGATGCCTCGGTACTCCGCGGCTGCGCTTGCCCCCTTTGCACCAAAGAGGAAAGGAGGACGATGCGCGGGCTGGCACCCGCCTGGCGCCCTGAGTCGTCATGGCTTGCGTCACGGGCACCTCGCGAGGTACCCCGCCTTGATCTCTCTGCCTCCTCGTGAGCCAGCCTGGCGAGGCCGTGCCTAAGGAAGCTTCGTGTCATCCGCCCCGTGAGGCTTGGACCCTCGCGAGGGTCTTGAGTTTGTGTTGGTGAAGATGGGTCGTGCTGGGCCCCCCTTTGTGCCACGCCGCAGGCCGCAGGCAGGAAAGTCTGGGGACCCCCGTTCCCAGAACGCCGACAGCGCTAGAGGAGGAAATCACCAAGCTGAAGACGTCTCTTACCGAGTCCAACTAAGAGGCGGCTCGTCTGAAGAAGGATAAGGTAACTCTGAACGAGCAACTGGAAAGCATGTCTCTTCAGAGAAACGACCTAGAAGCTTATCTGAAAGCACTCGCCAAGAGGCTCTTCCTTATGCTCGAAGGTACTTTTTTTTATCCGACTGATTTACTGTTTGCAAGTCATCATGAACCGGTTGACTCATTAACTCCTTGAATCTGCAGAATTCTGCCGAAACTTTGAAGAGGAAACCGGACGGATTGAGACAGGCTTGGACCCTATCCTTTCTCCAGTCAGCGATGAAGCTGCCATGAACGTGCTCCGACTGGAATCTCGCGTTGCCAGCGTTACAAGCTATCTTGCTCGCCTGAAGGTGGCGGTGTCGCGCATTGATACATCACTCTAGCCAAGGGCGAAATTTCAAAATGACCTCGAGTCTCTGATGGCTTGACTCAATGAAGTTCCCGGTCGAGTGCAGGAATGGAAGAAGTCTTCTGCCCGATGCGGTGCTGACGTGGCTCTGTCGCTAGTTAGGGTCCACTGCAAAGAAGCTCGAGAAGAGAAGCTGGCGGCGATCAAGGTTGCCAATACAAAAAAGCATGACTTCCAATCCTTCATGGAAACCTTCATTGTTGCTGCCACTCGAATCGCTAACGGAATTGACCTGGACGAGTTCGTCGAGCCTGCAAGCCCTCCTCCTGTGGAGTGAACAAACTTTATACCTCGCCTTAAATTCGCCTCGGAATGAGTGATTCTGTAACTGTTAAACTCTTTCAGGCCTGATTCCCAAGTACTATTATCTTCGTTCTGGAACTTTAAGATTTATTCGAACTTGGTTTATCTTCTGAATGTGCTTGCGTTTGCCTTCGAGTGGAGCTTGTTCTTCACTCGGAATATTCTTTGTACTTGAGATGCAATTCTGAGGAGGATGTCCCAATCAACCTGCACCTCATCGTCCTTGCGGACGAGGATGGAGCGCATGTTGTATTTGTGGCATAGCTCCGAAGAGAAGGTTGCAGTCGACCTGCACCTCATCGTCCTTGCGGATGAGGATGGAGCGCACGTTGTATTTGTGGCATGGCTCCGAAGAGAAGGTTGCAGTCGACCCGCACCTCACCGTCCTTGCGGATGGGGATGGAGCGCACATTGTATTTGTGGCGCAGCTCCGAAGAGAAGGTTGTGGTCGACCTGCACCTCATCGTCCTTGCGGATGGGGATGGAGCGCACATTGTATTTGTTTCAAACTTAGGCGAGTACTGGATTGCAGCTAAGCCCCTGAGTGAGAGGGTTTCTCACCACTCGGTAGGATTTTTTACACTTAGGCGAGTACTTGACTGCAACTAAGCCCCCGAGTGAGAGGGTTGCTCATCATTTGGTAGGATTTTTTACAGTTAGGCGAGTACTAGACTGCAGCTAAGCCCCCGAGTGAGAGGGTTGCTCACCACTCGGTAGGATTTTTTTTCAAACTTAGGCGAGTACTGGACTGCAGCTAAGCCCCCGAGTGAGAGGGTTGTTCACCACTCGGTAGGATTTTTCAAACTTAGGCGAGTACTGGACTGCAGCTAAGCCCCCGAGTGAGAGGCTTGCTCACCACTCGGTAGGATTTTTTAAACTTAGGCGAGTACTAGACTGCAGCTAAGCCCCCGAGTGAGAGGCTTGCTCACCACTCGGTAGGATTTTTTAAACTTAGGCGAGTACTGGACTGCAGCTAAGCCCCCGAGTGAGAGGCTTGCTCACCACTCGGTAGGATTTTTTTTACACTTAGGTGAAACGGATTCGCAGCTAAGCCCCCGAGTGAGAGGCTTGCTCACCACTCGGTAGGATTTTTTAAACTTAGGCGAAACGGATTCGCATCTAAGGCACCCACTAGGGTATTTAGAACATATAAAAAAGGAACAACAATCATTTAAGAGACTGTAAAAATGTGTCTTTGATAACCAAACTAAAGGGTATTTCTTATTACATCTCAACAGTCTGAATGCTTAAGTGTAAAAGGGGTGGAGCAGCTCCGAATTCCAAGCGTGTGGCTCGTCTTTCTTGTGTTCGACATTGTATAAGTGGTATGCTCTGTTGTGGAGCACTCTACAGATAATGAAGGGGCCTTCCCAAGTAGGCACGAGCTTGTGTGGTTTCTGCTGATCCACTCGAAGAACCAAGTCTCCTTCTTGAAATGCTCGACCCCTCACGTTTTTGGCGTGGAAGCGATGCAGGTCTTGCTGATAAATGGTCGACCAGATCAGGGCCATCTCTCTTTCCTCTTCTAGGAGATCAACTACGTCTTGTCGAGCCTGTTCTACTTCATCTTCTGAAAAAAGCTCAACTCTGGGTGCGTTGTGAAGCAAGTCACTCAGAAGAACAACTTCAGCTCCATAAACCAGGAAGAATGGAGTTCCGCCAGTCGACCGATTAGGAGTTGTCCTCAAGGCCCAAAGTACTGACAGAAGTTCATCAACCCAGACGCCTGCCACGTGCTTGAGATCACGCATCAGTCGGGGTTTCATTCCTTTGAGAATCAATCCATTTGCTCTTTCAGCTTGTCCATTCGACTGGGGATGTGCGACTGAAGCGTAGTCGACCTGAGTGCCTTGGGAAGCGCAGAAGGCTCTGAACTCATCAGAATCGAAGTTCGACCCATTGTCAGTGATGATGTTGTGTGGAACACCATATCTGAATGTTAATTCTCTGATGAAACTGACCGCAGTACTGGCTTCAAGACTTTTGATGGGTTTGGCTTCAATCCATTTGGTGAACTTCTCGACTGCCACGAGTACATGAGTGAAGCCGCTCCTACCCGTTCTCAGAGGTCCAACCATGTCCAAACCCCAAATAGCGAAGGGCCAGACGAGTGGAACGGTCTTCAGGGCTGACGCAGGCTTGTGAGACATGTTGGAATAAAACTGGCAACCTTCACATTTGTTGACTATTTCTTGTGCCATCTCATTTGCCCGTGGCCAATAAAATCCTGCTCGGTATATATGCTTTGGCCACAATGGTCCGAGAGGACGCATGGTGACCACAGGTCCCCGAGTGGATGTCCTTAAGGATCACTCGACCTTCCTTTGGTGTTATGCATTTCTGGCTGACTCCAGTTACACTTTCTCTGAACAGCTGCCCTCTTATCACAGTAAAAGCTTTGGATCGGTGGACGATTTGTCGGGCCTCTTCTTCATCCTCTGGGAGTTCCTTCCTAAGGATGTACGCGATGCACGGCACTGTCCAGTCGAGAGTGATGACCAAAACCTCCATGATCAAGTCGACCACGACCGGGGCTTCGACTTCAGTCGGATCAGCGGTGTTATTTGGTTGCGGGGGCTCTTCGGTGAAAGGATCTTCCTGGACTGAAGGTGTATGAATATGCTCCAAAAACACATTACTAGGAATGGCTTCCCTCTTGGAACCTATCTTCGCCAAATCATCCGTTGCTTGATTTTTCAGTCGGGGTATGCGATGGAGTTCTAAACCCTCAAACTTATTCTCTAACTTTCTCACCGCATTGCAGTAGCCAGTCATAGCTGGGCTTCTGACGTCTCACTCCTTCATCACTTGATTCACCACCAAATCTGAGTCGCTGTAGACCATGAGGCGACAGACACCGAGTGAAATGGCCATACGCGACCCGTACAAAAGTGCCTCATATTCAGCTTCGTTGTTGGAGGAATCAAAATGAATTTGGATAACATAGCGGAGCTTGTCACCTCAGGGGGATACCAATACCACCCCAGCACCAGAACCATTCAGCATCTTGGATCCATCAAAGAACATGGTCCAGTGGTCCGAGTGAATCTGAGTCGGCAGTTGTTGTTCGATCCACTCGGCGAGGAAATCCGCTATTGCCTGGGACTTGATAGCTTTCTTTGCCTCAAACTTGATATCCAAGGGAAGGAGCTCAATCGCCCATTTTTCCACTCGACCAGTTGCATCTCTGTTGTTCAGAATTTCTGACAATGGTGCGTCAGTGATGACTGTAATGGAGTGATCAGAGAAATAATGTGCAACCTTCTTCGTGGTCATGTAAATCCCATAAACAAGCTCCTGATAATGTGGATATCTTTGCTTGGATGGAGTTAAAACTTCAGAAACATAGTATACTGGGCGCTGAACTTTATAGGCTTTTCCTTCTTCTTCCCACTCGACCGTGAGTACTGTACTAACAACTTGTCTAGTGGCTGCAATGTAAAGCAGTAAAGGCTCTTTGCTGATTGGGGCAGCGAGCACCGGCTGGGTGGAAAGCAGGGCTTTGAGATCTGCAAACGCTGCATCAGCTTCAGGAGTCCACTCAAACTTGTCATATTTCTTCATCAGTCGGTAAAGAGGCAATGCCTTTTCACCGAGGCGAGAAATAAATTGACTCAAGGCGGCCAAACAACCAGTAAGCTTCTGGACATCATGCACACACACAGGGCGCTTCATCCGGAGTATGGCACCAACTTTCTCTGGGTTCGCGTCGATCCCTCGTTCGGAAACGAGGAAGCCGAGTAACTTTCCGCCAGGGACTCCGAATGTGCACTTTGATGGGTTAAGCTTGATATCATATATTCTCAAGTTGGCAAAGGTTTCAGTAAGGTCAGTGAGCACGTCGGAACCTTTACGCGACTTGACCACAATGTAATCCATGTATGCTTCCACATTCTGACTGATTTGAGTGAGTAGACACTTTTGAATCATCCTCATGAATGTGGTCCCAGCGTTCTTGAGACCGAATGGCATGGTGACATAACAAAAGCACCCGAATGGAGTGATGAAAGTTGTTTTTATATCATCGGGTCCATACAGTTGGATCTGATGGTACCCGGAATAGGCGTCTAGGAAAGACAAACGCTCACACCCCGCAGTCGAATCGACAATCTGGTCGATGCGGGGGAGAGGAAAATGATCTTTTGGGCGGGCCCGATTGATATTCTTGAAGTCAATGCACATGCGAAGTGAGTCGTCCTTCTTGGGGACCATAACAACATTAGCGAGCCACTCGGAGTGGTAAATCTCGCGGATGAACTCAACTGCCAGGAGCCGAGCCACTTCCTCACCAATTGCTTTTCTCTTCTGTACGGCGGACCGTCGAAGATGTTCTTTGACTGGTTTTACTTTCGGGTCGACTCGCAAACAATGCTCAGCCAGTCCCCTGGGTACACCCGGCATGTCAGAAGGTTTCCATGCAAAGATGTCCCAGTTCTCACAGAGGAACTGGATGAGTGCTTCTTCCTATTTGCTGTCGAGTGAAGTTGAAATGTGAGTAGGAGTAGCATTAGGATCGGTCGGGTGAATATGAATCGACTTGGTTTCACCGGACGACTAAAATGCAGAATCAGTGGCACGCTTCTTGGAGCGCAGCAAATCACTCGGATCTGCATTTTTCTGGTATTCTTGCATTTTGACTGTTGCCATTTGTGCATCAGTGATTTTTGAGCCCTTCTGGAAGCACTCTTCTGCTTTCTGCCGATTGCGAGTGATAGTGATCACTCCTCTGGGACCAGGCATTTTCAATTTGAGGTACACGTAACACAGTCGAGCCATGAAACGTGCATAGGCAGGCCTACCCAGAATGGCATGATAAGCACTCTTGAAATCCAGTACTTCAAATGTCAACTTTTCTTTGCGGTAATTCTTGGAATCACCGAAAACCACATCAAGGGCGATCTGGCCGAGTGATTCAGCCTTCTTGCTGGGTATAAGGCCATAGAAACTCATATTACTTTCGCTGAGCTTGGACATCGGAATCCCCATTCCCTTCAAGGTTTCAGCATAAAGGATATTCAGGCCGCTACCACCATCCATCAGCACTTTAGTCAGTCGAGTGCCTTCAACAACTGGGTCGACCACCAACGCTTGCCTCCCAGGGGTGGCTATACGTGCTGGATGGTCAAACTGGTCGAATGTGATGGCAGTCTGGGACCACTTCAAATAACTTGGTGTTGCCGGAGCAACCATGTTCACTTCTCTGTTGATAACTTTCAATCGACTTTTGCTCTCAACATCAGCAAAAATCATCAGAGTGGAGTTGACGTTGGGAAAACCGTCATCATCCTCTTCCTTGTCCGACTCCTTTTCCTTCTCCTTGGGTTGCTTCTCTCGGAATTTCTGGATCAGGAGTCGACACTGCCGAGTGGTGTGCTTGGGATAAATCAGATTACCCTCTTCATCTTTCTTGGTGTGAATGTGACATGGCAAATCCAACACATCATTTCCGTCTTGATCTTTCACTTTCTTGAGATTCTAGGGACCTTTGGGCTTCCCCTTAAACTTTCCTTGAGCCACAACTAAAGCCTCACCAGGAGAAACTGGCTCGGCCTTACGCTTCTGTTTCCGATTGGAAGTACCTCCACTAGTGTCCTGGGCGACTATTTTGTGCTTGCCACTCCGGAGTCGGTCTTCCTCTTCGCCGTTAGCGTATTTGGTGGCAATCTCCATCATCCGAGTCAGAGTCATATCTCCTGTCCAACCAAATTTCAGATTCAACTCCCGATACTTGACGCCTTCCTTGAAGGCACAGATTGCTTGGTGACCAGACACATTATCCACTGTATGGTGTAACGTGATCCATCTCTAGATATAGTCTCTCAGGGTTTCATTCGGTTTCTGTACACAACACTGCAATTCTGTCAACCCTGCCGGTCGCTTGCAAG
This sequence comes from Triticum urartu, assembly GCF_003073215.2. Classification (NCBI taxonomy): domain Eukaryota; kingdom Viridiplantae; phylum Streptophyta; class Magnoliopsida; order Poales; family Poaceae; genus Triticum; species Triticum urartu. The sequence continues at coordinate 573,941,509 of NC_053023.1, read as the reverse complement.
TACCCTCAAAAGTTCTAACAAACACCCTGGCGAGTTCCTCCCAACTGTATATGCTACCAGGTGCTAACTGAGTCAACCATGCTCTGGCTGAGTCTTCCAACATGAGAGGGAGGTGCTTCATTGCCACTTCATCATTGCCACCACCAATTTGTACAGCCACTTGGTAGTCTTCAAGCCAAGTGTCAGGCTTAGACTCACTGGTGAACTTGCTGACTCCAATAGCCAACCTGAAGTTGGGAGGAATCACTGCGGCCCTGATGGCTCTGCTGAAACACTCAGGACCGAAAACATGCACTCTGCTGCCAGTCAGATAATCTCTGTCATGACCTTCTCTATGCGCTTTGTTCCTGTCAACCAGACCTTGAACGAGAATAGATCTTGCATCAAAGCCTGGCTCCCTTGGGTCGACTGGTACTCTTCGCTCGCCGCTGTGGGGGCTCCCGTCATCCTGCCGCCGAGGCACGTATGACCCACTCCTCGGAGGAGGCGTGGGCACTCGACGACGGTCATCGTGGTCGAGTCGGTGATCATACTACTCGCGGTTTCTGTACTGATCCTGCCGGTGCCCACGTCCCTCACGCCACAGAGGCGATCTTGGGCTGTGAGCCGACTGGACTGTGTCCGCCATCACAGACCTGCTATGAATCCTATTCCGCGAGTGAGATACTGTTGTATTCTGTTCTCCAGCTGCTCGAAACAAGGCCCGGATCTGCATCAAACCCCTTCTTGCCTCTGACTGGGAAGGCTGGATTGACTCTGCTATTCGGGTCGCGGCTGTGAGATTTTGGATCGGAGTGTGGTATACCTGAGTTTGAGGCGGAAAAAGCTGCCGTCGACTGGATTCAGGGATCCGCTACCGAGCACGCTCATCGAGTGCATGCTGTAGGTTCTCTAGTCGAGTGCGCTCAGCCAAGTTGGCCAGGCGCGCTTCCTCCAAGGCCCGGGCCTCGGGGGTGTCTCCAACGATAGGAGTGTGAAGTGCATCCATGTTGCGGCAGCGAAGCTCTCCCTCCGCTGCGAACAAAGGGGCTCAGGGCGGTACTCCTCGTGAATGTGCGACGGATCGCCGCCGCCATCACCACCGTCGTTGCGGGGGAAGCCAGGAGGATTGGGTGGTCCGTCGACCATCGAGACTTCTGCCGCAGGATCGCTACTGTCGCACTCGGATGCAGTCTCGACGGAGCTAGTCGATAGGTCAAACAGGCCGTAGAGAGTTTCGTCGGGCTCGATTGCCGCGACTTGAGAGGTGGTCGACTGGCGGGCCACCGCGTGCCTCACCCACCGCTGGAGCCGCGACCGATCGGAACGCTTGTGTCGGCGGGCGGCGGGGGATGAGGACACCATAGGAACCGACCGATACTGGGTCGACGGTTGCCGGAGAAGGACGCCACGGACGCACGCGCGAAAGTGCGTCGCCCCGCGGACGGGGAGCGCATCGACGTCGAGTGGAGCTTCCAGGAGCCAGTCGGAATCATCGGGGATGAACACAAGCGCGCCAAGATGGATCTCGCGGCCCTCAACCAGTCCGCTGGCGAAAACCATGATGATGAGAATCGGAAAAATCACAACTCCACCAAAAATTCGCTAAGACACCTGCCGCACGGTGGGCGCCAACTGTCGTGGATCTAAGACTGACAGTAGAATGGGGGGGTAGGTATGAGGAGGCAAGATCCTAGCTATGGCGAAGTTGTACACACGAGTTTTACGAGTTCAGGCCCTTCGCGGAGGAAGTAACAGCCCTACATCTCGGTGCCCGGAGGTGGTCGACTGGATTATGTATGTGTGTGTTTATAGGGGGTGCAAACCCTTGTGCCAGTGGAGGGGGTGGCTTATATAGAGTGCCCCAGGACCCCAGCCAGCCCACGTTACAAGGGGTTTAAGGTACATTAAGAGGGGGGTGTTACTGGTAACGCTAGTAATTAAGTGACATAAATGCCTATTAAGTCTATGAAGTAAACGTCCGACCGTTGTCGTGCAGAGTGACTTTAGGTCTTTGTCTGTCGAGTGATAATTGTTGTGGTCGAGTGACCATGAACCTTCCGAGTGTAATGACTTGTAGTCGAGTGGATGATGCTATCCCTTGAATGCTTCTGGTTTTAAGATGGTGTCCTAGGGGAGGGTGTCTAGGTCAGGCCTATGACCCTATCCTAGGTACATAGCTTCATCACTCCCCCACCCTCGTGGGCCCCTCGCAGCTCCACCGACCTACTTCTTTTGCCTATATATACTCGTATACCCTGAAACCTTCGGGGAGAGCCACGAAACACCTTTTCCACCACCACAACCTTCTGTACCCGTGAGATCCCATCTTGGGGCCTTTTCCGGCGATCTGCCGAAGGGGGATTCGATCATGGAGGGCTTCTACATCAACACCATAGCCTCTCCGATGATGTGTGAGTAGTTTACCATAGACCTTCGGGTCCATAGTTATTAGCTAGATGGCTTCTTCTCTCTCTTTGGATCTCAATACAAAGTTCTCCTCGATCTTCTTGGAGATCTATTCGATGTAACTCTTTTGTGGTGTGTTTGCCAAGATCCAATGAATTGTGGGTTTGTGAACTTGATTATCTATGAATATTATTTGATTCTTCTCTGAATTCCTATATGCATGATTTGATATCTTTGCAAGTATCTTCGAATTATCAGTTTAGTTTGGCCTACTAGATTGATCTTTATTGCAATGGGAGAAGTGCTTAGCTTTGGGTTCAATCTTGCGGTGTCGTTTCCCAGTGACAGCAGGGGAAGCAAGGCACGTATTGTATTTGAAGGAAATATGCCCTAGAGGCAATAATAAAGTTATCATTTATTTCCTTATATCATGATAAATGTTTATTATTCATGCTAGAATTGTATTAACCGGAAACATGATACATGTGTGAATACATAGACAAACAGAGTGTCACTAGTATGCCTCTACTTGACTAGCTCATTGATCAAAGATGGTTATGTTTCCTAGCCATAGACAAAGAGTTGTCATTTGATTAACGGGATCACATCATTAAGAGAATGATGTGATTGACTTGACCCATTCCGTTAGCTTAGCACTCGATCGTTTAGTATGTTGTTATTGCTTTCTTCATGACTTATACATGTTCCTATGACTATGAGATTAGGCAACTCCCGTTTACCGGAGGAACACTTTGTGTTCTACCAAACGTCACAACATAACTGGGTGATTATAAAGGTGCTCTACAGGTGTCTCCGAAGGTACTTGTTGGGTTGGCATATTTCGAGATTAGGATTTGTCACTCCGATTGTCAGAGAGGTATCTCTGGGCCCACTCGGTAATGCACATCACTTGAGCCTTGCAAGCATTGCAACTAATGAGTTAGTTGTGGGATGATGTATTACGGAATGAGTAAAGAGACTTGTCGGTAACGAGATTGAACTAGGTATTGAGATACCGACGATCGAATCTTGGGCAAGTAACATAAAGATGACAAAGGGAACAATGTATGTTGTTACACAGTCTGACCGATAAAGATCTTCGTAGAATATGTGGGAGCCAATATGAGCATCCAGGTTCTGCTATTGGTTATTGACCGGAGACGTGTCTCGGTCATGTCTACATAGTTCTCGAACCCGTAGGGTCCGCACGCTTAAAGTTTCGATGACGGTTATATTATGAGTTTATGAGTTTTGATGTACCGAAGGTTGTTCGGAGTCCCGGATGTGATCACGGACATGACAAGGAGTCTCGAAATGGTCGAGACATGAATTGATATATTGGAAGCCTATATTTGGATATCAGAAATGTTTCGAGTGAAATCGGGATTTTACCGGAGTACCGAGGGGTTACCGGAACCCCCCGGGGGGCTTAATGGGCCATAGTGGGCCTTAGTGGAGAAGAGGAGAGGCGGCTAGGGCAAGGCCGCGCGCCCCTCCCCCTCTAGTCCGAATAGGACAAGGAGAGGGGGGAGGCGCCCCCCCTTTCCTTCCTCTCTCCCTCCTCTTTCCCCCCTTCTCCTAATCCAACAAGGAAGGGAGGGAGTCCTACTCCCGGTGGGAGTAGGACTCCTCCTGGCATGCCTCCTCCTGGCCGGCCGCACCTCCCCCCCCCCCTTGCTCATTTATATATGGGGGCAGGGGGCACCCTAGAGACACAACAATTGATTTGATCTTTTAGCCGTGTGCGGTGCCCCCTTCCACCATAGTCCACCTCGATAATACTGTAGCGGTGCTTAGGCGAAGCCCAGCGTCGGTAGAACATCATCATCGTCACCACGCCGCCGTGCTGACGAAACTATCCGTCAACACTCGGCTGGATGGATTTCGAGGGACGTCATCGGGTTGAACGTGTGCTGAACTCGAAGGTGACGTGCGTTCGGTATTTGATCGGTCGGATCGTGAAGACGTACGACTACATCAACCGCGTTGTGCTAACGCTTCCGCTTTCGGTCTACGAGGGTACGTGGACAACACTCTCCCCTCTCATTGTTATGCATCACCATGATATTGCGTGTGCGTAGGAAATTTTTGAAATTACTACGTTCCCCAACAGTATTGTTGCCATGAAGGATAAAAAGATGGGGTTTATATCATATTGCTTGAGTTTATCCCTCTACATCATGTCATCTTGCCTAATGCGTTACTCCGTTCTTATGAACTTAATACTCTAGATGCATGCTGGATAGCGGTAGATGTGTGGAGTAATAGTAGTAGATGCTGAAAGCACAAGTGCTCCCTAGGTGGTTTTGATAATTGATGACAACATATCTCTTGTTGGACTAACATTTCTATCTAGCATGTTTCAGATAAGTTCAACAATGGAGTGGCATGGACTAAAGGTTGTGGGAACTCCTTCAAGATGCTAATGACAAAGGATTGGCTCAAGCTCAAAAGCTCAAGACTCTTCATTTTATATTTTAGTGATCCAAGATCACATTGAGTCTTTAGGAAAAGCCAATACTATCAAGGAGGGATGAGGTGTTGCTTAATGAGCCTCTTGCTTCATGTGCTTAATGATATGCTCCAAAATCCTCAGCTACTTTCCCACTTCCACAAATGACCTAAACCCTAAGCCAAACTCGGTCATACCGATTATTTCTATCCGGCGCCACCGAGTTTCACTTGTCATAAGCCACTACCAAAGCCTAGCAATTCGGTTCTACCGATAGGGATCTCGGTCTCACCGAGATGGGATTGCAAACTCTCTGTTTCCCTTTCGTAACTTTTCGGTCTCACCGAAAGAGCGGATCGGTCCCACCGAGATTGCAATGTAAATTCAGTGTTTCCTTTTTGTAACTTTTTGGTCTCACCGAAAGAGCAAATCGGTCCCACCGAGTTTGCCTGACCAACTCTCTGGTTAGCTAATTACCAAATTCGGTCTCACCGAGTTTGTGTAATCGGTCTCACCAAGATTACGTTATGCCCAAACCCTAACCACATCGGTCCTACCGAGTTGCATGTCAGTCCCACCAAAAATCTCTAACGGTCACTAGGTTTACATTTTCAGTCCGACCGAGTTTGTTGATTCGGTCCCACCGAGATTGGAAAACTGTGTGTAACGGTTGGATTTTTTGTGGAGGCTATATATACCCCTCCACCTCCTCTTCATTCGTGGAGAGAGCCAACAGAACACATACACAATTCCAACTCATATGTTCTGAGAGAGAACCACCTACTTATGTGTTGAGACCAAGATATTCCATTCCTACCATATGAATCTTGATCTCTAGCCTTCCCAAGTTGCTTTCCACTCAAATCTTCTTTCCACCAAATCCAACTACGAGAGAGAGTTGAGTGTTGGGGAGACTATCATTTGAAGCACAAGAGCAAGGAGTTCATTACCTACACACCATTTGTTACTTCTTGGAGAGTGGTGTCTCCTAGATTGGCTAGGTGTCACTTGGGAGCCTCCGACAAGATTGTGGAGTTGAACCAAGGAGTTTGTAAGGGCAAGGAGATCGCCTACTTCGTGAAGATCTACCGCTAGTGAGGCAAGTCCTTTGTGGGCGATGGCCATGGTGGGATAGACAAGGTTGCTTCTTCGTGGACCCTTTGTGGGTGGTTGCTTCTTCGTGGACCCTTTGTGGGTGGAGCCCTCCGTGGACTCGCGCAACCGTTACCCTTCATGGGTGGAGCCCTCCGTGGACTCGCGCAACCGTTACCCTTCGTGGGTTGAAGTCTCCATCAACGTGGATGTAGGATAGCACCACCTATCCGAACCACGGGAAAAACATCCGTGTCTCCAATTGCGTTTGAATTCTCCAAACCCTTCCCTTTACATTCTTGCAAGTTTCATGCTTTACATTCCGCTGCTCATATACTCTTTGCATGCTTGCTTGATATGTATTGTGTATGTTGAAATTGTGCCTAAACTCCACTTAAACCTAAAAAGCTTAAAAATTGCAACTTTAGCATTAAGTGTCTAATCACCCCCCTCTAGACACATCTACTTCTAGATCCTACAGATGCAGAATCGTTTCGGTCTACTTGTCACGGACATGATGCTTATATTCATGATCATTGCCTTAGATATCATCATAACTATGCGCCTTTCTATCAATTGCTCGGCAGTAATTTGTTCACCCACTGTAATACATGCTATCTTGAGAGAAGCCACTAGTGAAACCTATGGCCCCCGGGTCTACTTTACATCATATAAGTTTCCAATCTACAATTCTAGTTTACTATTTATTTTGCAATCTATACCACAAAAATACCAAAAATATTTATCTTATTATCTTTATCAGATCTCACTTTTGCAAGTGGCCTGAAGGGATTAACAACCCCTTTATCATGTTGGTTGCAAGGTTCTTATTTTTTTTTGTAGGTACTAGGTGATTTGTGTGTAGTCTCCTACTAGATTGATACCTTGGTTATCAAAAACTGAGGGAAATACTTATGCTACTTTGCTGCATCACCCTTTCCTCTTCAAGGGAAAACCAACGCATGCTCAAGAGGTAGCAATCAACTTGTGTGTCTATGGGTTCCCCCCCTCCACCGTATATAAAGGAGTGGAGGAGGGGGAGAGGGTCGGCCTCCTAGGCGCGCCCAAGGGGGGAGTCCTACTCCCGGTGGGAGTAGAATTCCCCCTTCCCTAGTTGGAGTAGGAGATGGAAGGAAGGGGGAGAGGGAGAGAAGGAAAGGGGGGCCGGGCCCCCTCCCAATTCGGATTGGGCTTGGGGGGCACCTTGGCCGCCTCCTCCTCCTTTCCACTATGGCCCATTAAGGCCCATTGACTCCTCGAGGGGTTCCGGTAACCCCCCCAGTACTCCGGTATATGCCCGAACTCTCTCGAAACCTTTCCGATGTCCAAACATAGTCATCCAATATATCGATCTGTGACGCCCGATAATTAAACTACAGTAACCCTCTACTAATGATGCCATGTCACCACGATTACTGTCGTTAAGTCCCACGTTGATTCAAATCAATTCAAAATTAAAACAAACTCAAGTCAAACCATAAATGTTTTCAAATGTCGAAAATAAAATGTTCAAAATGTAGCAAATAAATCATATATGATTATGGTGGAGAAAACACTTCTTTATAAAATGTTTAGATGCAATAAATTAAGTAAAACAGGGGCTAAACAATTATTTAAATGCTTTTAAAATAATAAACACTTAAAAACCATTTTATTTTAAGTGCTAAATTATTTGTGGCAGAGGCACATTTTGTAACACTAATTTAGGTGCCACTTTTGTATTTTATTAAAACTAAAATAACTAGATACTAAAGTGAAACAAAAAAGAAATAAAATAAATAAAAGCAAAAGGTAAAAGAAACAAAAAAAGAAAGGAAAGACAACCCCCTTGCCCCACTGGGCCTTAGCCCAGCTGGCTCAATCGTCTGGCCCAGCTCCCCCTGGTTGTCGTCTACCTCTACAGGGGAAACCGACCGAGCGCTCGGGCGCGCTCCCGCCACACCCCGTCGACGACAACGACCCTGGAGGGGATAAGGGCTCCCCTCTGGCGCCTCGGTCTCCCTTCCACCTACTAGCGCACCCACTCGCTCCCTCTTGCTACGCCTCCCTCTCCAGATCCGCCATCACCGGGCGCTGTTGTCGCCGCCACCGTCTTCCACCGCGGTGACCGCCGCCGCCGTCCCTCTCGGAGTTGTCCAGGTGGACCCCCGTCGACCACCGCGTCTTCTTCGAGTCCCCATTCATCGGGAGCAGCACCACAACGACGGCATCGACCGGCTCCACCAACCTCGACCGCCGCCATCTCGCCATCGTCCCGCGAGCTCCGGCCGTCCCCAACCCCCTCGAGCTCGTCCACAACCTCCCCGTAGTGAGCCCTCTTCTGATTCCCCGCTCCCCCTCCTGCTTTCCTCTTGACATAGGCCGTCGGACCCCCTGCGACCGAGCTCATGCTCGCCATGCCCGGTCTGCGTCTCGTGCGCCATGTCCGCTCCTTCTTGCGCCCGCCTTCACCCGCAGCCGCCTGCCCGCTCTGGCCGATGCCCGGCCACGACCCCGCACTCCTGCGCCTGCCTGAGCAAGGCCTCGCGCCATCACCATTGCTGATGGCGCGCGCTGCTCATCCCTGTCGCGCTGCCATCGCGTTTCGCCCGCGCTGCTGCCGCGCCGCCTCCTACTGCTACCGCCGCTATCGCAGGTCGGTGTAGCCGCTGCCGCTACGAGCTGCTGCTGGCCCTGGCCGCCGGCGCACCGCCGGGTCCGGCCGCTCGCGGAGCCTGGCCTTCGTGCGTGCCTGCGCACAGCCACGCTGGGGCTGGCCTTTGTGCCTCTGCCAGCGGGCCACCAATCTGCCCAATTAGGGGTCTAATCCCCTATTAGCCCTTAACACACTCATGTTTAGTTTATTTTGGTTTAACTAATTAGTTAGTCTAGATCCTATGACATGTGGACCACACTGTAAATTAAAATGATAAATTAAATTAAAAGTGCCTAAGTCTATGACAGCAAGGACCCACCTTTACTATTCACACTTTGACCAGTCAAATATTGACTGAGTCAACACTATTGACTGGACCCTCCCTGGCCCACTGTCAGCCTCTGTGCTGCTTTGCTATGTACACTTTGTGTGTGCATGTAGCAATTTAATCTTTATTTTCAAATTAGTATTAATTCCAGAATTTCCAGATTTTTATTAAAACTTTAAGATTTAATATAAAATAAACCGTAGTTCGGATGAAAATACTTTGTACATGAAAGTTGCTCAGAACGATGAGACGAATCCGGATACGCAGCCTGTTCGTCCGCCACGCATCCCTAGCATAGCAAACACGCAACTTTCCCCCTCTGATTCATCTGTCCGAAAACGCAAAACACCGGGAATACTTTCCCGGATGTTTTCGCCCTTCATCGATACCACCTCGTACCGCGTTAGGGCACACCTAGCATCACGCTTTGTCATGCCATGCATCGTCATGCATTTGTTTGCATTATATTCATTGTTTCTCCCCCCTCTTCTCTCGCTAGACACCGAGACCGATGCCGCTGCTACCCAGTACGACTACGGTGTTGACGACCCCTCTCTCTTGCCAGAGCAACCAGGCAACCCCCCCCCTTGATCACCAGATATCGCCTACTCTTCTCTATACTTCTTGCATTAGAGTAGTGTAGCATATTACTACTTCCCGTTAATCCTATTCTCATGCATAGCCTGTCATTGTTGCTACAACTATTGATACCTTACCTGCAATCCTAATGCTTAGTATAGGATGCTAGTTTATCATCAGTGGCCCTACATTCTGGTCCGTCTGCCATGCTATACTATCGGGCCGTGATCACTCGGGAGGTGATCACGGGTATATACTCTATACTTTATACATGATACCTATGGTGACTAAAAGACAGGTCGGCTCGTAGGAGTACCCGCGAGTGGATCTTTGTGGCGGAGCGACAAGGCAGGTTGAGACCACCTAGGAGATAGGTGGGCCTGCCCTGGTCGGCGTTCGCGGTTATTTCAAAATAACACGTTTAATGAGATCTTGGTATTTGATCTGAGTCTGGCTACTGGCCTATACGCACTAACCATCTATGCGGGGACAGTTATGGGCACTCGACGTCGTGGTATCAGCCGAAGCCTTCGTGACGTCAGCGACTGAGCGGCGCGCGCCGGGTTGGACTGGAATGCCTACTCTTGTATAAGGGAGGCTAGGTCTGCTCACCGGCCGCGTACGCAACGTGCAGGTGTGCAATGGGCGATGGGCCCAGACCCCCTGCGCCATAGTATTTAGACCGGCGTGCTGACCTCTCTGTTGTGCCTAGGTAGGGCTGTGATGTGTTGATCTTTCGAGGCCGGGCATGACCCAGGAAAGTGTGTCCGGTCAAATGGGATCGAGCGTGTTGGGTTATGTGGTGCACCCCTGCAGGGAAGTTAATCTATTCGAATAGCCGTGATCTTCGGTAACAGGACGACTTGGAGTTGTACCTTGACCTTATGACAAATAGAACCGGATACTTAATAAAATGCACCCTTCCAAGTGCCAGATACAACCGGTGGTCGCTCTCTCACAGGGCGACGAGGGGAGGATCATCGGTTAGGATTATGCTACACGATGCTACTTGGTGAACTTACCATCTACTCTCTTCTCCTGCTGCAAGATGGAGGTTACCAGAAGCGTAGTCTTCGATAGGACTAGTTATCCCCCTCTTATTCCGGCATTCTGCAGTTCAGTCCACATATGATACCCTTATTCCATTTGATACCAATGCATACATATGTAGTGTAGCTCCTTGCTTGCGAGTACTTTGGATGAGTACTCACGGTTGCTTTGCTCCCTCTTTTCCCCCTTTCTATACCTGATTGTTGCGACCAGACGTTGGAGCCCAGGAGCCAGACGCCACCGTCGGCGACGACTACTACTACTCGGGAGGTGCCTACTACTACGTGCAGCCCGCTGACGACGACCAGGAGTAGTTTAGGAGGATCCCAAGCAGGAGGCGTGCGCCTCTTTCGATCTGTATCCCAGTTTGTGCTAGCCTTCTTAAGGCAAACTTGTTTAACTTATGTCTGTACTAGATATTGTTGCTTCCGCTGACTCGTCTATGATCGAGCATTTGTATTCGAGCCTTCGAGGCCCCTGGCTTGTAATATAAAGCTTGTATTATTTTAATTTGTGTCTAGAGTTGTGTTGTGATATCTTCCTGTGAGTTCCTGATCTTGGTCGTACACATTTGCGTGCATGATTAGTGTACGGTCAAATCGGGGGCGTCACACAATCTTTATGTCTCAACCATTTCGAGACTCCTCGTCATGTTCGTGATCACATCCGGGACTCCAAACTACCTTCGGTACATCAAAACACATAAACTCATAATACCGATCGTCACCGAACGTTAAGCGTGCGGACCCTACGGGTTCGAGAACTATGTAGACATGACCGAGACACGTCTCCGGTCAATAACCAATAGCAGAACCTAGATGTTCATATTGGCTCCCACATATTCTACGAAGATCTTTATCGGTCAAACCGCATAACAACGTACGTTGTTCCCTTTGTCATCGGTATGTTACTTGCCCGAGATTCGATCGTCGGTATCTCAATACCTAGTTCAATATCGTTACTGGCAAATCTCTTTACTCGTTCCGTAATGCATCATCCTGCAGCTAACTCATTAGTCACATTGCTTGGAAGGCTTATATTGATGTGCATTACCGAGAGGGCCCAGAGATACCTCTCCGACAATCAGAGTGACAAACCCTAATCTCGATCTATGCCAACTCAACAAACACCATCGGAGACACCTGTAGAGCACCTTTACAATCACCCAGTTACGTTGTGACGTTTGGTAGCACACAAAGTGTTCCTCCGTTATTCGGGAGTTGTATAATCTCATAGTCATAGGAACATGTATAAGTCATGAAGAAAGCAATAGCAATATACTAAACGATCAAATGCTAAGCTAACGGAATGGTTCAAGTTAATCACATCATTCTCTAATGATGTGATCTCGTTAATCAAATGACAACTCATGTCCATGGCTAGGAAACTTAACCATCTTTGATTCAACGAGCTAGTCAAGTAGAGGCATACTAGTGACACTCTGTTTGTCTATGTATTCACACATGTACTAAGTTTCCGGTTAATACAATTCTAGCATGAATAATAAACATTTATCATGATATAAGGAAATATAAATAACGACTTTATTATTTCCTCTAGGGCATATTTCCTTCGCCTCCAAAATCAAATGGCTAGGTCTCTTGTGGTGAAACCAATTCATCAGGGTTCAAGTCCTAGACTTCGTACTGGTGGTCGCATTTTTCTGTATATATAGGCCTCTATATTTGCCCCTTTACCTCTAAGTATAAATTCTAAGTGGGTGTTTTTACATGACTATAATTTGTAGGGATAGAGGAGACTTCAAGTAGTGTGTTAAAATTCCAATTTTTTTATTATTTTGATAATTCTTTTTAAGTATGGATGAGTTTGAAGAACCTACTAGAGCCCACATTTATTCTGGAAATGGGAAAAACTTGGGAGCAAAAGATATGCAGGATGCTACAAGATTTTGTCCGGCCCAGGTGTGGGTGATTGTACCAAAAACAAATAATTATTGGCATGAGTTTTGGATGAAAATTTTCATGTGAAACCGAATTTTCTTAGGAGAAAATTCTATATGATTCAATCCTACGAATTAAACCAACATAAGAAAAGTTCGGTGGTTTCTATTACTCTAAGCCCTCTTTGATTCGCAGGATTCTCTGAACTCGGGAAGAGGAAAAATACATGATTGGAGGGGCATGCCTACTTGAAATAACCCTGTTGATGTTTGACAACATAAGGTTAGGACCTTTAAGAGGTTGGCTAGAGGGTGGAGTGGGAACATAGAAGCTTTCCTTTGGGAAAATAAGAATGAGCTTATGATAGAATATGATAGTTTGGATATCAAGGTTGAATCTCAAGAACTTTGATGATGAGAAAGATATGATGAATAGTATTTCTCAGAGAGCTTCATGAAGTTTGGCAGGTGGAAGAGATTAAATCTAGGAAGAAGTCTAGGGACAGAGAAATTCTTGAGGGGGATAGAAATAGTGGATATTTCCATGTAGTTGCTAATCAGAGGAGGAGAAAAAACGTATAGATGTTTTAGATACTGTAGATGGTCCTTCATAACATAGGAATGCAGAAGATTGTTGTAAACTATTACAAATCTTTGTTTAGATGGGAGCCTAGACCTAATATTAGTCTTAGAGAAGATTTTAATAGGGATTCTGAGAAAGTTACTGAGGAAGAAAATACAATATTATAGGCCTTCTCTGAAGAAGAGATCAAGGCTGCAGTTTGGGGTTCTTACTCGGATGGGCCCCTGGCCCTGATAGGCTTCTTTTCATGTTCTAGGAAGTATATTGAGACGTATTTAAGGGTGGCTTAATTAGGATGTTTAATGCTTGGTACAGTGATGATTTGGATCTACATAGACTAAACTTTGCCATGCTTTCCTTGATACCTAAAGAGAATGAGGCTAGGACTATAAATAAGTTCAGGCCCATTGGTTTCTTAATAAGTTGTTGTTTTAAGATCTTTGCTAAAGTTCTTACAAATAGGTTAGCTCTTATTATTGGTAGATTGATCTACGAAGGTACATATTTTTTAGGGTGGTTACTACCCATGAGATTGTACGTGTTGCAACACTCTTCTGGTCAATAAGGTTTAGTTTTTAAGATTAATTGTGAAAAGGCTTATGACAAAGCTAATTTAGATTTCCTTTATGAGGTGCTTCCTCTTAGAGGGTTTTGGCCTAGATGGTTGGGCTGGATTAATTTTAACCCAAAATGGCTCTGTTGGAGTCAAGTTGAATGGAGAGGAGAGTGATTATTTTCTTACTGGAAAAGGTTTGAGACATGGGGGATCCCCTGTCCCCTCTCCTCTATAATCAAGTTTATAATGCTACTGAGGATTTCTAGCACTAACAAACGTCATGCAAGCAAACTCTATTGTGTACTAATAAACCATGTAGTGACGTAGAGCTAGCTTCCGCCAAATTAACACTAGCATGTTTAGTAGCTTTCGCCAAATGCTAGAATGTTTTAACTAGTGCTTCACTGGTTGCTAGCACATGAAGTAAGCATTAGTGGCTTCTGCCCAAGATGAATCATGTTAATTAGTGGCCAACATGAAACACGTGATTAGTGGTTTTCGCGAAACATACTAAACATGGTAGCAGCCTCAAACGCTTGCATGCTAATCACCTTCCTTCCGTCAGCAGCGGCCTTTTGCCATCCAGACGAAGAGGAAGGGGGTATGTGGTGGCTTTTGGTCTGTCATATGGAATGTCAAGACATCCGCAATGCTCCGACAGGTTTGCTTTCATTTACGAGAAAAAGAACAAGCAGACGCGCCCACAAACAAATATGGATCTGTGTTGGACGGCAAAGTGAACCCAAGCAGCTTGGTCCAAACATTTGCGAGTTATTTGAGGATTCGCTTCAACACCGACCAACGAATTTTCTCCCGCGTCCGTTCGCGGACCGGGGGTGAGGGGGAGGAGGGCCAGTCCGTGGACACAGATGCGGGAGGGAGCCATCCAACGTTGCCCGCATACATTTCAACAACTTTTTGAACCAACCGGACGAAACTCATACAATCGGACGGATTTCATATAAGCATGACAAAATTCATTATATTTCGGGCATACTTCAACTCAAAGCAAAGCTCGTCCGACTCTAGAGGTATAATACCTAAACTAAATGATCTCTGGCGCTCGTTCTCCATGTCCGGCCATGAGGCCCGAAAACTGAATCTTCGCCTTCTCCAGTTCCGCCTTGGCGCTCTCCAGCTCCTCCTTCAGAGCCCCGGGAAGTGAAGTTGTCCACCTCCACGTCACCGCCAAGTGGCTAATCGGTTGACGATGTTCAAGCCACCAAGCTTGGCTTCGACGGGAGGGGGGAGCGGTGGCCTTCTTGGGACCCGAGCGGTGGTGACCTACCGTGCACTACTCGTCCTCGCTGCCGGCGGCGCCGACGGACGTGTTAGCTTCGTGGTCATGGCGGTGGGCCGCGGCCTTGGTGGAGCCAGCGATGTCCTCCACGTCATCGGTCTTGCCAAACACCTCGTCTGCCGCCTTGTCGAACTCCTTGTAGGTGGCCTCCGGTTTTGGCTGACGCTGGCGGTAACATGTCCGCGCCCGGCGTGATCTCCTTGCCGACGTTGAGCTGCTCCTCCGCCTGTTGGTGCTCCTGGAGGAGCTGGAGGTTGTAGGTGGCGTCGACTCGCGCCTCCCGTAGCTGCTCCTCCCGCACCATGTCCATGTAATGGGTGTGTGCCTCACCGATGGTCATGGTGCAATGCGCCGGCGAGGAGGGTGGCGCCGGCTCGTTCTCGGACGCGTCACCCATTGGGACGTCGTCGGCCTCCGACTGCCGGCCAGCTTGCTGCAATGGGGCAGAGCGGTCAGACGCGGGCGTGGCAGCTGTCCGGACGCCCGTAAAGCCCCCCACACTTGTCTCTGGTTTATGAGAGAAAGTGTGTCCGGACGTATGCAAGGGGTTTAAGAATCGGTGTTGGAAATGCCTTAACCCTCCAAAAATCCCGTGAAATTCCTGAATCAAAGCAGCCCTAAAGTTGCTATGGCAATCCTCTGAATCAAGATGCTCTAGAGTTTGCAATCCCTCCATTTTCGAGCCGCCTATTAACGCCGGTGTACCGTACGTGCGTGGCATATTTACGTTCTGCCGGAGCTCCGGCACTGAAGACCAGCCAGCCGGGGCGACGGAGCACGCGCGCCTCCCTAGGCCGGTCCCGCGGTGAACGGCGTGACTATTCCGTATAACTGGTGTTACACCGAAGCAGACAATGAGTACAACCCGCACAAGATGACGAAAACGGAGTCCCGCAGCATGCATGCACGCGCAGACGGAGTTAAATGCGGAGAGAGGGGCCGCTCCCGGCCGGGAAAGCTCGGTAGGTGGCGCTCATCTACGCCCATTCCTCCGGCTTAACGCCGGGCATTCATGGAGCCCCCACACCACCGCTTCCTCCCTCGCTGGATTTAAAGTTGCCATCGCCGAGTTGGTGCAACACGTCCGGCGTCCGCGTGCGTCGGCGCCCCGCCCCGCCCGACGTGTGCAAAGCCCAGGACGGCGATGAGTCCAGGCCAGAGGGCGCTTCCCTGATCTCGCTCGCCTCGCCATCATCGCCGTGCCGTGACCCCATCCCGTCACATGCACCACAGCGACCGGTCGCTAGCCTAGCCGCGCGCGTGTGTGCATCAGTACATGTACCTCTATATCTCTCTCTGTGCATGCCAGTGAGTGTGCATGTCTAGTGCGTGCCGTGAGCATCGTACGAAGAGATCCTATGCCGGTGGTGGCGCATCGCATTCGCGTGCCGTGGCGATGCACGGTGGTGAGCCGCGCCATGCATGGTCTCTGATCGAGCTCTGCGCCCTCTGGTGCATGGCCGGTGCACGTATTGATTGATTGACGAGCAAACATATACATGCGCAGGCAGGCAGGGCAGGCGCAGCAATGGAGATGTGCATGGACGACCGGCCGGCCGGCACATGCAGCGCAGCAAATTAACCTCTCGGCTGCAGCGTCCATAAAGCCATGTTTCATCGTTTCGGGGATCGGCTCGGACCACACGGCCGCGCCGTGCTCTACCACCCTTTTGCACCCCCGCAGGCCATTTATGTCCACCGTACCACCTCTCCGGCCCTCTCCACGCCACGGTCCTCCGGTCCTCCTCTCCAGTCTACCTATCCTTCCTTCCGCTACATAAAGCCCGGGCAGCTAGCTAGCACCCTCCTCCTTCCCTCCCAGCACTCTCAGCAGTAGTCGCCATGCAAACCGCAGCAGCTCTTCCCTCTGGGCGCCTCGCCACGGTGCCCAGCCCCATGACGGCACAGAGCCTCCGCGGTCCTCTCCATGCCAGCCTCGTCTTCGTCCCGGTGCTCTCCTCCGTGACCAGGCCCAAGCTTCCAGGATCCAAGGAGGGGCCGTCGGGGAGCTGGGCGTGTCGCGCGCCCCGCTGATCGACCGCCGGCTCTATCCTCCCTGAGCTCTTCTGCGCCCCACCTCCTCACCATCCCTCTCTTCCGCGTCACCGTTCCTTGGTGCGGTCTTCAACCGTTCAAAGAAGCTCTTGCCATTGTTGCACTAACCGCTGTTCTTGACCTTGCAAGACTTTGCCCTGCCAACCACCCCTCTACCAGTATTCAACCCCATACTCATCCACACCAACCCTCTCATCTCCCGTTATCCCGTCTATCCCTCTTGAGCTTTTGTGACTGCAACATCTAGCAGTAGATCGATCGAGTTTGCGTGTGACGCTGCTGTGTATCTTTGCCCAATAAGATCGTGTGTTTAGGTTGCTGTGGCATCTCATGTCACCGCTTCAGCCATCTTGGCTAGCCTGCAGTATTGTTATTCTCTTCATCTTTCCGGTGAGTTGATGTTTAGTTAGGTTTTTGTATTGCTCTTCACATATTAAGCTAGCCAAGATTTTACTTGTAAGCCTGATGTTGTAATGCGTGTCCAGTTTAGTTTCTGTCCCATCATATGTCAGCGTTTCAGTCATCTTGGCTATAGTATTGTATTGTTCTTCTTTCCGATCAGATCAGTTCATGTTTCGTTATTGTCTTCCTCGGTTGCTGTTTGTTGCCTCGGCAAGATAAGCTGGGCAGCTCAGATTCTACCTGTAATCAAGCTTAATGTTGTAAGAGCAACTCCAAAAGACCGACCCATATCATCCGTCTGCGTTCGTTTGGGTCGACGCGGACAAAAGTGGCGGCCCAACGCGTCGACCCAAACCTAAATCACGTCCGCGTCGCGTCCATGCTGACGCATTTGCGTCCCAAATGCGTCGGCGTGGACGACGAACGGACGCTTCGCGCGCCTTCTCGTTATCCGCCGCGTCCCCACATGGCGGCCGTCCAACTACCTGCTGCCCACGCGGTCAGTTTAATTTATGACGACGGGCCCACGCGTCAGCGACGGTGCTCGTCCTTTTTTAAGCCGACCGTGCGGCGGGGCCGTCCTCATCCAAACTCGCCGTCCCCATCTGCCCACCCTTGCTCCCTCGTCGCCGGCAAACCCTAGCCACCGCAACCACAGCAATGATGGGCCTCTTCTTCGGCGCCAGCGGCAGCAAGGCCAAGGGCAAGTCCCCCGCCACCCCTTTTCCCTCCGAGTTTCTCCCACCCCCGCCGGCGCCTCACCGACAGAGGCAGCGCATCAGCGTGCCAGTGCACCAGGCGGAGTGGCACTGGCAGAACCGCCAGCCGCTGCCATATCCCGACGTGACGCTGCCGCACGACTGGCATCTGGATCCAGATAGGATCCCAGTGCCGGCGGCGCCGCGGTCGGCTCGTGCTCACGCGGAGGAGGTGCGGCGCCGGCGGGCGCTGCTGACGGCGGAGCAGCGCTGCGACAACGCCTACGCAACCGACTCGCCCAACTGGGCGAGGTGGTTCGCCTTCGAGCACGAGGAGGCGAGGCGCCGGAGCGTGCGCGAGGTCGACCGGAGGCCAACACCGCTGGTCGTCCGCGAGGAGGACCAGGCGGCGGAGGACGCCTACCAGGCGGCCCTTGCGGCCGTCTACCGTGAGAGCGAAGAGGACGAACGGCGCAGAGCGGAGGCGGCGGAGGCGGAAGAGGAAGCCTGCTACGAGGCGGCAATGGTGCAGGCCCTTGCACTCTCCGCGGCGGGCGACAGCGTGGTGCCGCCGGTGGCCCCGCCGTCCCCCATCAAGCCAGAGCCGGAGCCGCAGCCGGAGCCCGAGCCCGAGCCCATCGCGCGCTTCTCCTGGAATGGAGTGGTGCGCGAGTGGTTGTCCGCGCCACCGGTCTGGCTGGGGGTGACGCCGGCACAGGAGCAGGCCTATCTCGAGATGTGGCGCCAGCGCCGGCTGGAAGAGGAGCGCCGGCAAGGCGAGTATGAGGAGATGCTCGAGCGCGACCTCAATGAGGAGGCGCGCGAGGCCGAGGAGGAGGCGCGCCAGGCCGCGGCTACACAGCCCCCCGCTCCGGCACTGCCTGCGCCGGCACATCCCTACATGGCAACGCTCTGGAACACGGCGTTCGCCTGGGCCGAGCCGGCGCCGACGCTCATCGACCTCACGGACCCCGAGGACGACGACGACGACGCCTAGGGCTGTTGGAAATATGCCCTAGAGGCAATAATAAATTAGTTATTATTATATTTCCTTGTTCATGATAATCGTTTATTATCCATGCTAGAATTGTATTGATAGGAAACTCAGATACATGTGTGGATACATAGACAACACCATGTCCCTAGTAAGCCTCTAGTTGACTAGCTCGTTGATCAATCGATGGTTACGGTTTCCTGACCATGGATATTGGATGTCATTGATAACGGGATCACATCATTAGGAGAATGATGTGATGGACAAGACCCAATCCTAAGCCTAGCACAAGATCATGTAGTTCGTATGCTAAAGCTTTTCTAATGTCAAGTATCATTTCCTTAGACCATGAGATTGTGCAACTCCCGGATACCGTAGGAGTGCTTTGGGTGTGCCAAACATCACAACGTAACTGGGTGGCTATAAAGGTACACTACAGGTATCTCCGAAAGTGTCTGTTGGGTTGGCACGAATCGAGACTGGGATTTGTCACTCCGTGTAAACGGAGAGGTATCTCTGGGCCCACTCGGTAGGACATTATCATAATGTGCACAATGTGATCAAGGAGTTTATCACGGGATGATGTGTTACGGAACGAGTAAAGAGACTTGCCGGTAACAAGATTGAACAAGGTATCGGGATACCGACGATCGAATCTCGGGCAAGTATCATACCGCTAGACAAAGGGAATTGTATACGGGATTGATTAAGTCCTTGACATCATGGTTCATCCGATGAGATCATCGTGGAACATGTGGGAGCCAACATGGGTATCCAGATCCCGCTGTTGGTTATTGACCGGAGAGTCATCTCGGTCATGTCTGCATGTCTCCCGAACCCGTAGGGTCTACACACTTAAGGTTCGGTGACGCTAGGGTTATAGAGATATTAGTATGCGGTAACCCGAAAGTTGTTCGGAGTCCCGGATGAGATCCCGGACGTCACGAGGAGTTCCGGAATGGTCCGGAGGTAAAGAATTATATATAGGCAGTGCTATTTCGGCCATCGGGACAAGTTTCGGGGTCACCGGTATTGTACCGGGACCACCGGAAGGGTCCCGGGGGTCCACCGGGTGGGGCCACCTGCCCCAGGGGGGCACATGGGCTGTAGGGGGTGCGCCTTGGCCTATATGGGCCAAGGGCACCAGCCCCAAGAGGCCCATGCGCCAAGAGAAGAGGAAAAGGAAGAGTCCTAAAGGGGGAAGGCACCTCCGAGGTGCCTTGGGGAGGAGGGACTCCTCCCTGGCCACACCCTTCCTTGGAGGAAGGGCCAAGGTTGCGCCCCACCCCTCTCCCTTGGCCCTATATATAGTGGGGGAAGGGAGGGCAGCACAACCCTAAGCCCTGGCGCCTCCCTCTCCCTCCCATGACACATCTCCCTCCTCCCGCAGCGTTTGGCGAAGCCCTGTTGGAATCCCGCTACTTTCACCACCACGCCGTCGTGCTGCTGGATCTCCATCAACCTCTCCTCCCCCCTTGCTGGATCAAGAAGGAGGAGACGTCGCTGCTCCGTACGTGTGTTGAACGCGGAGGTGCCGTCCGTTCGGCGCTAGGATCATCGGTGATTTGGATCACGACGAGTACGACTCCATCAACCCCGTTCTCTTGAACGCTTCCGCGCGCGATCTACAAGGGTATGTAGATCCACTCCTCCCTCGTTGCTAGATGACTCCATAGATAGATCTTGGTGACACGTAGGAAAATTTTGAATTTATGCTACGTTACCCAACAAGGGCAGTGCGCCGCCTCGTAGTTTAGGCTGTTTTTATTTTTTTAAATGCAAATGTGGACGCGTGGACTCTCGCCGACCTTCCACTAGTAGAAAAAAGGTCAAATGTGAAGCACATTAGTGCCGGTTTGAATTTGAGCCGGCACTAATGTGACCATTAGTGCCGGTTCCAACGGCTAGGCGGGCGGGCATCATTAGTACCGGTTCATGGGCAACCTTTAGTACCGGTTCATGCCACGAACCGGTACTAATGAGGCTGTGTCAGGCTATGGTCAGGCTGGGGCCCCCACGAAAACCTTTAGTACCAGTTCATGCCATGAACCGGTACTAGAGTTTCTTTGTAAGCTGATTTTTAGTCCCACTTCGCCAAGAGAGAGGCAATATGAGCGGTTTATAAGCCGTGAGTGTCTTTACAATGACGAAGAGTTGCAATGCTCACCTGCATGTTGATTAGCTTCAAGCCTTGCGGAATAGCATAGATTGCACTGAGCTATGTGCAGTGCAGTCTACACTATTCCGAATGGTTTGAAGCAAATTAACCAGCATTGCACCTCTTTTTTATTTTTAATAACTTATTTGAACTCCGGACTTCTTTTGTGTTCAGTATGCAGCATTCAAAGCGACGTCATCAATTTCCAACATGTTCTGACATCATTTGTTGTTTTTCGGTCATTTACCTAATTGTTTAGAGAGCTAAATGACCGTGAAATTGAAAATCGCTACAAAATGAATTCTGGAAATGTTGAAAACTTGGCATGGTATCATCATATCACCCGCATAGCATGCGCGAAAGAGTAGAGAGGGTCATGGCAAAAACTGGACGCACTTCGTGTACAAACTGGACAAACTCTTTCGGAGTATCAGGGTTTCGGACGAGAACTCATCTGTTACACGACCACTTCAATGTTTTTTAAACTTATTTGAACTCCGGACTTCTTTTGTGTTCAATATGCAGCATTCAAAGCGATGTCATCAATTTCCAACATGTTCTGACATCATTTGTTGTTTTTCGGTCATTTACCTAATTGTTTAGAGAGCTAAATGACCGTGAAATTGAAAATCACTACAAAATGAATCCTGAAAATGTTGAAACTTGGCATGGTATCATCATATCACCCGCATAGCATACGCGAAAGAGTAGAGAGGGTCACTGCAAAAACTGGACGCACTTCGTGTACAAATTGGACAAACTCTTTCGGAGTATCAGGGTTTCGGACGAGAACTCATCTGTTACACGGCCACTTCAATGTTTTCTAAACTTATTTGAACTCCGGACTTCTTTTGTGTTCAGTATGCAGCATTCAAAGCGACGTCATCAATTTCCAACATGTTCTGACATCATTTGTTGTTTTTCGGTCATTTACCTAATTGTTTAGAGAGCTAAATGACCGTGAAATTGAAAATCACTACAAAATGAATCCTGAAAATGTTGAAACTTGGCATGGTATCATCATATCACCCGCATAGCATGCGCGAAAGAGTAGAGAGGGTCACGGCAATAACTGGACGCACTTCGTGTACAAACTAGACAAACTCTTTCGGAGTATCAGGGTTTCGGACGAGAACTCATCTGTTACACGGTCACTTCAATGTTTTTTAAACTTATTTGAACTCCGGACTTCTTTTGTATTCAGTATGCAGCATTCAATTTCCAGAAGACAATAAATAGAAGAAAAGAAATAATGCAGAAAAGAAAAAAAACTATATAAAAAACTACTCAAAAATAAATAGAAGAAAATAAATAATGCAGAAAAGAAAAAAAACTATATAAAAAACTACTCAAAAATAAATAGAAAAAAAATAAATAATGCAGAAAATAAAAAACTATATAAAAAATTTGTTGGCGCGCTGCCCAGTGGGCCTGCCAGACCTAGAGTGTGCAAATGCAGGCCTAGAAGGGCCAGCAGGCTCACAGGGCAGCGCGCCCTAGTTAATTAGGCCTAGAAGCCTGCTATATAGAGAAGCTCGAAGGAGCAGCCGCGGCTGGGTTTATAAACCAGTGCGGCTGCCCTTCGCTCGGCGAGGTGGGACTAAACATTGTGCACCGTCGGTGGCAGCGCACAACCTTTAGTACCGGTTGGTGGCTCCAACCGGTACTAAAGGGGGGGTCTTTAGTACTGGTTCGTGGCACGAACCGGTACTAAAGGGGCCGTTTCCCGCCCCTTGACCTGGCGAAAATTGGCCTTTAGTACCGGTTGGTGGCTCCAACCGGCACTAAAGACCCCTCCTATATATATGGAACCTATGAAAAAATCAGTTTCGCCCACCAGTAGTTCTTCTCGATCCAAACTTCTTCGCCGCGCCCGTCGCCCCATCGCGCGCCGTCCTCGCCGCCCCCGCCGCCCGTCGTCGCCGTCACCGCCGTCGCCCACGCCACCCATCGTCATCGTCACCGCCGTCGCCCCCGCCACCCGTTGTCGCCGTCACCGCCCGGCCCGTCGCCCCCGCCACGCCCGTACGTCGCCGCCGCCTCTCGCCCGCCGCGCCCGTCCTCCTGTCATCGCCCACCGCCGCCCGTACGCCGCCGCCCCCCAGTCGTACACACACACACACAGAGACACACACACACACACACACAGACACACACACACACACACCACACACACACACACATTGTTTTTACTTATTCTATTCTCTGTTGTTTAGATTAAAGTTAGATAAATTACGTAGATAATAATGTTAGAATGTTAATGTTAGATGAATTATATGAAAAAGATGTTAAATATTAATGTCAAATATATTTTACATGAATTAGAACAAGTTGAACTAGTTGAATTAGTATAGCTAGATATTAATTAGGTATATATATGAGATTTGAACTAATTGAATTAATATAACTAGTTTATATTTAGTATGAAAATTAATAGAACAAGTTTATTTTAGTAAGAAAATTTAGGTATATGAGATTTGATAATCTAATCAAAATATTACTATATAGAACTACCTACTTTATTTTAGTAAGAAATTAATAGAACTAGTTTATTTTTAGTAAATGCTTAGTTGAATTAATAGGACTAGTTTATTTAGTTGAATTAATAGAACTAGTAAGTGTTTAATGTTTCACCTATATATGAACATATATGTTAGATATTAGATATAAATTATATGTTAGATATATATTTAATTTAGTTATATGAGATTTCATTATCTAATTAACAGAACTAGTTTAGTTGAATTAATTAGTTGAACTAGTTAGTTGAATTAGTTCAATTAATTAGGTATATTCTTCGTAAGTGCTTAGTTGAACTAGTTGAATTAACAGAATTAGTTGAATTAATAGAACTAATAAGTGTTTAATGTTTCACCTATGAACATAGGAATGTCGTCTGACGACGAACACGATTTCATTATGTGCGAATACTGTGAAGACCAGCGTGGCCTGTGTGGCAGAAATTTTCTAGTTGATGATAGAAGCTTCAGCATCAAGCTGGATGAGAACTTCGAAGTGGATACAGTAAGTCACAACGACAAGTCTTTTTTCGTAATTAAGCATGACTTATGCTTCATTTGCTTCACCTTTTAATTTTAATTTTTCACTATTCTACTAGCGTATCCCCTGCCATGCAAGAATTTTTGTCTTGGATAAGATAGGTTTCAGTCCTAACGAAACTATGGAGGTAAAAAGAGTTTACTTGAAGACCGAGCATGGTTATACCTTCAACGTCAAATTATACAATGCAGACACATACACCTATTTTGAATGCAAAACTTGGCAAGCACTATGCAAGGCTTATGCATTTAAGCTTGATATGGTTATCACCTTTGATATTCGTCCGAAAGATGATATTGAAGGTAATAGAGACATCTGGATCGATGTGCAGACGCCTCCAGTTCTACCATTATGTGAGTTTCTCAACCATATTTATGTCTTCGATATGAGATTATTTGAATCAGTTGAATAATTAATAGATCTCAATTTATATTGACAGCTTACTTCCAATCAAGCAAACATGTCCGGCGCTTGGTAGACAGGACCGTCCACTGTCCCGGGGCTGAACTAAACTGCGAGGAGACAAGTCATTATGTTTCATGGCTTGAGGATCTTGATGCTGTCAAGACAAATTTCTTTCCTGCACTTAGAAATGTTAGTACTCAAAACATGCGACCAATAGTGTTCGTACTGAACTACGGTCACATATATTTAGGAAAGATGGTAAGATTTCTACTATTTCTTCTCAGTGCATCTTTTGCATACATTATTTTTTTAAGCTAAAATTCATTGCTAAGTATGTTATACTATACGATGTTCTTCAACAGGGACTCCCGATGAATGTTGTGCCTGATTGGATCGAGACTAAAGGTACCATGAATATTGTTAGCTTACGGCCAAGATATCCTACAATGCAATTTAGTGCATTCAGGATTTCTAATAGCGAGGAATGCTTAATAGTAAAAGACTGGAGCAAAATTGTGAACGATCACAGAGAAGTACTAGGGGGCGGCAATCAGAAGCGCAACCCACGATTAGGAGACAGGTTCATCTGCATGCTCCAATATGATAAATCAGCAAAGCTATACATGTTCTATGCTATTTTACCTGAGAGAGCAGCAGGAGTGATTAATTAGCTAGTTCATGCTCTTAGTACTTGTCCTCTCATGTCCGTATTCTTCGTCCTGAACTTAATCTCAAAGAGTGATTTGCTTTTGTAGTGTTATGAACGTTTATAATATCATTACCATGTTGAACTCGATGATATCTTTGCTATGAAAATCGTTGGTGATGATATATATGATGCAAGAGTTTTTATATTAATTAATATGATGATGATGATGAGTTATTATATCATTTATGAAATAAATTGCATATTAGTTTCAACTGGATGGATTCTAGCTAAGTGATCAAGTATATGCCATATCCATATTACCTCGATCACTTAAGTAGGTGATCAAGTATATATAATATGGATATGACATATACTTGATGACTTAGCTAGGACCCACACGCATCCAGTCAAACTGATCACCTAATGATTTAACAACTCATTATAATGTAAAACAATCACTAAATTAAATTGAAAACACAAAATTAAAGTAAAAATAAAAAATAAAACCAAAACACACCAAAACATTTAGTACCGGTTGGTGTTACCAACCGGTACTAATGTCCTACGCGCCCACGGGGCTGGCTCGTGCCACGTGTTTGCCCTTTAGCACCGGTTCGTGCTGAACCGGTACTAAAGGGGGGGGGGCTTTAGTGCCTACAATTTAGTGTCGGTTACCGAACCGGCACTAAAGCCCCTTACGAACCGGTGCTATTGACCGGTTCTGCACTAGTGTTCGTGGCCGGCTTTAATGTTTAATTAATGTAGTTTCTCTTTTTTAAATATGCATGCGTTCATTTTTTTTGCCGCCGTCTAAAATGGGTCGCAGGCCAGTGTTGGGCGCAGGTGCCGACCCAAATGCGAAAGCGGGCATCCGTGTCCGTCTGGCCGGTCCAAATGGACAAAAGGCGGACGAAATCAACGTCCGTTTGGATCGGCCCGTTGGAGTTGCTCTAATGCATGTGGAAGTGGGATGAACTAGTACTTGATATATTGTCCAGTTGCAGCTTGAAACGTGCAGGCTAATTAGCACAAAGAAAGTGCAGTATAACATCTGCATCCAGCATCCACGTGAAAGTCAGAGCAGTTAATTTGCCGGGCATATTCGCACGCTTGTACGTGCAGTAGATAGCGCCGTTTATGTACGGTCTGCACCGTATGACTGGGCCCTGTAATGTAATGTAATGAAGTCTATGTGCAGCAGCGTCCTTGATATGCTGTGCACCAGCTGACCGGGTCTTGATAGTATGGGCACAACCATGCATACAGAACGAACGCTAGCGTGCCCCGGGCCATTCAGACATCAGAACTCACATTAACTAGCAAACAGATCTACAGTACCTCTCGGTCTACCGTTTACTGAACCCTGGGAGGAAGATAGTGCTCCCTCTGTAAACTTAATAGTAAGACGTTTTAGGTCCTGCCTTAAATCACATGCATGTTCACTGCGTATTGATACGACTTGACAATCCATTCGTCAAACACAAGTAGTTTCCTTGCATGCTTTATAAGGATTTTTTTCGGTTTCCTTGTGCTTTTTTCTCTTGCAGTGCATGTTGCCGTTTACGCGTGTTGTGCACCGTATGACTGGGCCTGCAATGATGGACATGTGCAGTAGCGTTCTTAATACTATGTTGTGCACCATCTGACTGGGTCTTGGTACGGGCACAACCATGCACACAGAACGAAGGCTACTCCACGCATTCAGAGGTCAGAACTCACATTAACTAGCAAACAGGTCTAGTTCTCAGGCTCGCATCAACCACTGTATGCTCAACTCTGGGACAAAAAATAGCATGATCGATCATACGACACAGACTAGATTGTCCAATATGAGCAGTTTATGCTAGAAAACCAAGTCCTTGTATCAGCAGATCAAATGCAATTTTCCGGAGCATCTATATGATGCATATTCGCAGCATATTGATATAGCCCCCATTCGGTTCCCCATCATTCTAAATCCCAGGACAGACATGCTTAGAGTCAAGCAATGGGCAATGAAATTAACCTCATTTCAGAATGTAATTCATTTAACAAATGTGAAAATGCATGTCCTCAATGACAGAATACATAAGCATGCTGAATTATTTGTGCAACATAGAGAAAAGCATCACTTGCTGTTCTGCAGCGATTGCTGGGAGAGAGTACATGACAGGAGCATAAATTCCAACCACAAGACAGCAGTAGCGCTGACACGAAAGCAATTGAGGAGACTCTCAAACAGATGATTTAGAGGGGCCCTGCAAATGTCCCGTTCTCCCTCTGCTCGTTCCACCTGTCAACCTATTCAGTGAGACCAAAACAGGGTAAGATTGCTACTGTTAACAATAGGAGTTCCATAAATCTGCAAAGGAGTTGCTTTTGAAGTGAACCAAAGAGAGGTGATAGATATGGCCCAGCACGCCAGCATCACTGAGACATAGATTAACTGCTCGGGGCGAAGTGTAAAATTCAACATTGACTTTCAACCCTCGAAAGGCTAATATATGAAACAGACGGTTGGAAAACAAAAAGAATTACTCGGACAGGCAGAGTGAATATATGCGACTCAGAAAACAAGGTTCGTCATTGTTGTAGCTGTATGATAAATCAAGCCATTGCCAGTTTCCCAAATGGAAGCAATATAAGGCTTTTATGGGTCTTTTTGTTTTTTGTTTTTCCAGATTTACGAACTATATTCATTTCATCAGGTCAATTCATTGGCAAGAGAAGTAACAGGTCTACGCTTGTCGAATCCTAATTATTCTACATTAGCAGATTTCTTTTGTTCATTGTGACCACAGATGCAGTCTGCAAATTGCTGCTCAGAGTGCTAGAGTGTCTAGATAACTTTAAAAGGTTAATAGTAAAGTCAAATAAAGAGAAACTCATGTGCTACTTCCTACCCCTACAGAGTCATACACATATACTGGCAGAAACAACTAGCTTGATTCAGATGGATTTGTTAATCCAGAAGCAATAGTGTGGATTTAGATGTAGTAATTCAATTAATATATCTCTGACCTTCTAGCAAGTTCATGCATTATGCATTGACTATTGCAGTAGAAACAAAGACCATTTTTAATTCAACTTCTAAAATCTACTGAAAACTAAGACCGTGCTATCTCTATCTTCTCTCTACTATAAAAATCTGAGTTGGTGATGATGGTGTGCCTGCCATCTTTCATTTACAGCCATCCGATTTGCATCCAACGCGTCTGAGACAAACTATGGCAATTTTACAAATAACCCCCTGCCACTCCAGTTCAGTGTTTAGCCCATCTCTACCCCATCTCATCTAGCGCCATCGCAGGAAAGAAAGAAGGATCTGGACAGGTCGGTGCCGTTGTTCGTTCGCCCCCAGGCTGCATTGCCGACCACTACCACAAACCCCTCCTCACCGTCTCCACCACCCCCTTCCCTGTCTCCCTGACTTCGACCTGGGTAAGTATGCTGCCGATTAGGACTGGACACGAGCCAAGCCGAATTCAGACAGAGCCATGTTAGCTCGCTCGGAAGCAGCCAGCTCGGCTCGGCTGGGTGATGCCAACGAGCTGCATATGGGTGGCTCGGCTCGTTCTGCACTGGCTCTGTTTAGCCTGAGCGGCTCGTGAGTGGATGGACAAGGGAGGTGCATGCTGTGGATGTGCTGTGAGTGATGCTGGTCACCGCCGGCCACCAGGGCGTGCCAGAGCAAGTGGCGGTGCGGCGTTGAGGCAGAGGGCACGCACCTGCCAACGTTGGTGAGGACGCAACACAAGCAGAGAAGAACAAGGGTGGGCAATGCGTGAGCATCTGCGTGCGTGTGTGCGCTCGGCGACGAAAGC
Source organism: Triticum urartu (assembly GCF_003073215.2). NCBI lineage: Eukaryota > Viridiplantae > Streptophyta > Magnoliopsida > Poales > Poaceae > Triticum > Triticum urartu. The sequence continues at coordinate 573,912,422 of NC_053023.1, read as the reverse complement.
ATGCCTGTGTGCGTGCGGTGGGGACGGATTATGGATGCGTTGGGAAGAAGAAGAGAATGTAAGAGGGAGGGAGGTGCGAGCAACAGCTGTGTGCGGCGGCGGGGGGGATGGATGCATCGCGTGGGTCAGTGGGTACATGCTGCTCGTCTAGGTCACCAAATAAGGATAGCTTCGTATTGGGCTTGGGCTGCTCTTGTAGCCTATACATTTCGCTGCTAATTTTAAAAAAAATACTGGGCTGGAAACGAGCCACAGCCCCAACATTTCACCACCGGAGTCGTTCGAGCCCCAACATTTCACTGCCTCCCCTGTATTCTTGCTTCAGCAGCCCCAACTGCGACCACAACGTCTGTGTCCTCCCCTGTCTCCTCCAACACCAACCCCCACAAGTACGCACAAGTACGTTGGTGGCTACGCCCTGCTCATCCTCGGCGGCGCAGCCACCACCTACTATTATTTCCCCCTTCCCGGCAACGCAATCCATGTTGATCACACTCTCATAGATGGAACAGAGTGTGGGGAGGTGAGATGCACTGCTCTTCGCCTTCTGATCTGACAAGGACCAATGTATGGGTATTGATGAAGAAGAAAATCTTCTTCTGCAGTTGCAGATATGTAATGGTAACATATGGAAGAAATGCCTATTCTGTAGTTGCTCGGCCCGACTCAGCTCGGCACGGCAAGGATCTAATTATAGGTTCGTCCTATTTTTTTACTTGATTGTTGCATAAGAAATGCCAGAAGGAAGATGGGACATGAACTTGGCTCTTGAGCTCAAATAATATCAATAAAATTTAAAGAAATCTTTTGGAAACAAACATGTAGAACTATTTGTGCAACATTTCATGAAAAAATAACATTAATGTTGGACTAGAAAAATAAACAAATCTTAAAAAACTATTTTTAAAGCTTTTTTTTGGCAAAGCACCACAAGTGTTTTTTCTTCATGAAGTTTTGCATGCAGCTTGAACACTGGAACGTGTTTGTTTGCAAGAATAGGTTTGTTATGTTTGCTATTCTGTCTGCATTTACTCTTCACCCGGATGCTTGTGAGCTCAAAAGCAGAATGAATATATCCAAAGAAACATATTGATATTTGTTACACATGAGATGACCACCACATAAGTTGTGAAATAAAGTACTCTAGATCAATGCATTTTGGTTAGCCGTGCAACGCACGGGCATCTTACTAGTTTAAAATCAAACATCAACTTATAATGCCTTTGCAGTTGGATGTAATGATAATGGTGGCAGTTGTACACTATACAGGCAGCAAAGTCACTCACCCATTCAGCTGGGCAAAGAGATCGGTAGTACTTGGCAAATTTCTCACATTCAGCAGCTTCATCCCCCTTGGCACTCACACACCTAAGTTTCATGGAAGTTCAAATAGTTAAGAAATGTTAAACATATATAAAGCATGTAAGTTGTAAAGTTATTGCATCATATATACCTGTGGAACTCAACATAGCGAGTAAAACAGTGCCTAGTTTGGTTTGTTGTAGGGAAGCGGAAGTCAGCAGGTGCTGTTTTAATCTCAATCTGGTAAGTAAGCAAAATATTATCAGTAAGGACAGGACAGCAGATGGAGAACAGAAATAAAAGTAACCAGTGATAGTCGATGAGACAAAAATTTATAGAAGCTTCAAAAAAGGTTATCAGTCAAACTTCCCAACAAACAGTAACCATGGCGATGAAGTTCTCTAGAGTGAAACATGGATAAAGTTTCCTTAGCCCCATAGTAGACGTTTCGGTGTCAGGCGGCTACAGTGGGTTTCCTAGTAATGCGTTGAACTCACTCTCTTCCTTTCCCTCCTCCTGTAAGTTCTGAACTGATGTATTTCCATTCTAGTAATGGGAAGGGGGGTCAGCCCGGTTCAGAAAAAAAGGATAAAGTTTTCAGCAAACTATCTTGCAGTTCAGTCAGATGATGGCATGTATAAGTAAACGGTACATCTGAATCCGGTACATGCAGTGGTGATAGAATCTTTTTCTAAACCACTCTTTTTGTACCGCAGATAAGAGGAGAACGATAACCAGACCAATCCAACGAATCTCCTAAACATTAAGCATCCAATGCCCATCACATATAACACTCACTCTGGATCCCTTTCCCTCTTCTAATATGAATTGGCAGTGCTCCTGCCGTTGCCCGTCAAAAAAAAAAACACTCATCCGCTGTCTTTAAAACAGGATAACACTGAAACACCGCAGAAGCAGGTGGGTTTTAAGTCTATCGTCCCTAATTCAACGCCGATGACGCACACCGATCACATTACAGAACCAGACAATCCTGAGAGTTCACCTTAAGTTAAAAAAAGGATCTTGGGAATTCAACGTTCTCTCTTTCGATCTGGTACGATCTACCAAGAAAATCCGTACATTCCCCAATACAGCAAGACGCTAATCGCGCGAAATGGGACGAAGCCAGCCCCACCATTCACCCAGAACGAGCAGGATGCGAAATAGAAGGACCTATAGGGTTCAGGACGAACACAGCTATCGCAACCCACATCACGCGCAGATAGGCGCTCCACGGCGCAGATCCACGCGACAAAGAGCCAACTCTAACCGCGGCGCGATCGACGAACCGATGAATGCGCCCTACGCTATGTTCCGGGGTGAGCCTGCAGAAGATTCGTGCGAGAGGAAGAAGGGGGTCCTGGAAGGTTCTCTCACCTCGGCCATCTCGTCGGAGGCTGGAGATCGGAGGCGTCGAAGGGATCGCGGCGTCGCGGAGCGGACAGACGGGGGCTCGACGGGGAATGGGAAGAAGGAGGAGTGACGGGGGCCTGGTCAAGGTGGAGCTTAATATTCGGAGCTGGCCCGTGATAGTTGTGGGCTGTATGGGCCCAGGCAGGCTCCGAATGCCCATCGACTATCAGACCTTTCCTTTTCCTTTTGCTAAAAAAATCAGACCTTCCCTTTTTTTTCGCTCAAAAAAAATCAGACCCTTCCCCCTCCAAAACCAGGTGATGAACTAAAAAGGAAACAAAAAATAGAAACCTAGAAAAACAAAATTCTGGAAAAAAAACTCAAAAAATGAAAACATAAATAATCAACACAAAAACCTGAAGAAAAACCTTTCAATGGGAGAAGTGCCCAGTGCAGGGCGGAGGAGAAAATTACACCTACAGTAACTGAACTTGTCTTTAGGGTTCAGTTTGGTCACTGTATTCACGAAACCTAAAGTTACGGTCACTGGACTCGCTGAACCGGGTCAGCGTACGGTAACTCGTACTATTTTGGCTCGTATTTTGCACACGTGGACGTATTTGACCCAAAAACGGTTTGACTCGCCACCTGTACAAGACATGTCGTCCATTTCATAAAGAAGCGAGCGACTACAGAGCAGTTTTTGCGACCACAGCGCATATTTGACCCAAATTCACATTTATTACAGTAACTCCGTTTAAAGAAACATACCTCATTTCTCATGATTTCCATCATTGAATGTGGATGAAGAACTCCAATAAGAGGCATGTCATGTTCCTGTGTGACCTGTGTGACAACAGGCTCCTCATTTACCTGGGTCATTGATGGTCCAGGGGCTTGTTGTTCTGTTGTGGCCTCATTTTGCTGTTCAAAAATAATAGAAGTCCAAAATATTTGTCACTCAAATGGATGTATCGAGCACTGAAAAATAGTAGTCACTATAATGGATATATCGAGCATTGAAATATTTATCACCCAAACGAATGTATCGAGCACTGAAAAATAGTAGTCACTATAATGGATGTATCGAGTATTGAAATACTTGTTGCTCAAACGAATGTATCGAGGTTACCCGTGACATTGTAGGTTGAGGGTCTTCCTCTTCAAATGTTGTTCTTGACCTCTTCCTCATTTGCTTTTGCATAGGTTTTGCTGCAGGTAGGCCTTGCTTGAAAGCAGAGCATCCTTTTTTGTTATGTTCAGGATTGTTACAATGGCTACGATGAATAATGGTACCATGTCTTGTGATCTTCTTCCCTCCTTGCCTTGCAATCACCTCTTCTGGCTGCATTCTCCTGTTTTTGGCTTTCCTCCCACGTTTATTCTCATATAAAGGGGGCTTAATTAGACAACCACCCATTTTCTGCCACTCTCTCTTGTCTTTGCAAGGCATGATAATACGAGCATATGCCTTGGAGAAATTGCAAAGAGCATAGCACTTGTGCACCATTTCCTCTGGATCAATTAGTTCATCTCTATAGCAGGATATGGAATGGGGACAGGGAATACCAGTCAATTGCCATCTTCTGCATGTGCATGCCTTCATTTGCAACTCCACAATGTAGTCTCTCCCATGTGAAGTAACTAGGAAAATTCCTTCACCAGCATTAGTAGGGTAACAATTGCTAGACCATTCTATGTGCTTCAGAAGCCTTTTCTTGATCTTTGGACAGATTGGTCCATCCCACTTCTTAATCTCTTGTTGTTTGCTGTAATGCCTACTTGATAGTTGTGACTTGATTTTGTCAATCATGCTAATAATTGGCAAGTCCCTAGCCTCTAAGATATATCTGCAGGTACATCACAATAACAAGTTTATGAATATACCACATATAACAGACATGTTACTGAATTATATGTACAAGAGATAGTACTAGACTTACTTATTGAAAACCTCACAGTTGTTGTTTAGCAAAATGTCACATTTGGGCAAATCAGTTTGGAAAGCACTAACCCAAGTGTTAGGTCTCTTCTCTGCCAGCCAAGCATGAGCAGCACTGTCAAGTAACCTCATTTCTTCCATGTATTGTTCATATTGATTAGTTGTCGTGCTCCTAGCTATCTTCCATAACTGATTTTTCAGAACATCTCCTCTGAATTGTTCTCTGAAATTCTGCCAAAGGTGCCTAACACAAAATCTGTGTTCTGAGTTATGGAAATGCTCTTCCACAGCATTTATTAGGCCCTGGAAGTTAATCAAGTAAGAAACCAAGTTAGTGTGCAAGTTAAGTAAGCAAGCAAGTTAAAAAACAAGTAAGCTAGTTATTAGGCCCTGCCTTTTGTTTATCTGACATGACGGTCCATGGTGCAGTATTCTGAATTCCAAGATCTTGCTTCAATGTTCTCAGGAACCAGCTCTAGGTGTTAGTGTCTTCAACATCTACAATGCTAAATGCCACAGGATAAATACAATCATTAGGGTCCATGCCCACTGCGGACAGAAGCACACCTCCATATTTAGTTTTCAAATGGCATCCATCAAGACAAATAATGGGCCTACACCCTGCAAGGAATCCTCTTTTGCAAGCATCAAAACTGAAGTAGCATCTGCTAAACCTAGAATCACTGTCCAACTGAATAAAAAATGTGCTGCCAGGATTGGATCTTCTAACTTCATTTGCATAGTCCCAGAGCATGTTGTACTATGTCTCCTCATCCCTATGGATAATTTTCATTGCTATTCTCCTAGCCCTGCTTAGTTTACTGCAAGAAGCTGCCATGTTCCAATCCTTTTGAACTAACCTGCCAAAATTTCTCAAATTCATGCCTTGATCTGCCTTGAAGTACTCCAAATATTCCTGTGCAAGAAATTTGGAGGTAAATGCTTTAACCTTCCATTTCTTGGAACATTTGTGCTCACTGTTATACCTCTTGATGACCATGCAATTAGTTCTGCTATCGTAGCTGCACCATATGTTCCATGGGCAGTGAGCTTGACACTTGGCAGAAATTCTTTTCCTGTCATTGACTAGCATTTTAATGTCAAATCTGTTTTTGCAACTGTAAGCTCTTACTGCTTCCCTATGTTGGAAATATGCCCTAGAGGCAATAATAAATTGATTATTATTATATTTCCTTGTTCATGATAATCGTTTATTATCCATGCTATAATTGTATTAATAGGAAACTCAGATACATGTGTGGATACATAGACAACACCATGTCCCTAGTGAGCCTCTAGTTGACTAGCTCGTTGATCAATAGATGGTTATGGTTTCCTAACCATGGACATTGGATGTCGTTGATAACGGGATCACATCATTAGGAGAATGATGTGATGGACAAGACCCAATCCTAAGCATAGCACTAGATCGTGTAGTTCGTATGCTAAAGCTTTTCTAATGTCAAGTATCATTTCCTTAGACCATGAGATTGTGCAACTCCCGGATACCGTAGGAGTGCTTTGGGTGTATCAAACGTCAACGTAACTGGGTGACTATAAAGTTGCACTACAGGTATCTCCGAAAGTGTCTGTTGGGTTGGCACGAATCGAGACTGGGATTTGTCACTCCGTGTAAACGGAGAGGTATCTCTGGGCCCACTCGGTAGGACATCATCATAATGTGCACAATGTGATCAAGGAGTTGATCACGGGATGATGTGTTACGGAACGAGTAAAGAGACTTGCCGGTAACGAGATTGAACAAGGTATCAGGATACCGACGATCGAATCTCGGGCAAGTATCGTACCGCTAGACAAAGGGAATTGAATACGGGATTGATTAAGTCCTTGACATCGTGGTTCATCCGATGAGATCATCGTGGAACATGTGGGAGCCAACATGGGTATCCAGATCCCGCTGTTGGTTATTGACCCGAGAACGTCTCGGTCATGTCTGCATGTCTCCCGAACCCGTAGGGTCTACACACTTAAGGTTCGATGACGCTAGGGTTGTAAAGGAAGTTTGTATGTGGTTACCGAATGTTGTTCGGAGTCCCGGATGAGATCCCGGACGTCACGAGGAGTTCCGGAATGGTCCGGAGGTAAAGATTTATATATGGGAAGTCATGTTTTGGTCACCGGAAGAGTTTCGGGGTTTATCGGTAACGTACCGGGACCACCGGGAGGGTCCCGGGGTCCACCAAGTGGGGCCACCAGCCCCCCGGGGGGGCACATGGGCTATAGGGAGTGTTCCTTGGCCTACATGGGCCAAGGGCACCAGCCCCACTAAGGCCCATGCGCCTAAGAGATGGAGAGGGGGCAAACCCTAATGGGATATGGGCCTTAGGGCCCATATTGGTGCGCCTCCCTCTCCCATCCCCTCTTGGCCGCCCCCTTGCTCCCCATCTAGGGCTGCCGCCCCCTAGGGGTGGGAACCCTAGAGGGGGCGCAGCCCCTCCCCTTCCCTATATATATGAGGCATAGGGCTGCCCATAAGATGCGATTTCGATCTCTCGTTGGTGCAGCCCTGCATCTCTCTCTCCCTCCTCTTCTGTGGTGCTTGGCGAAGCCCTGCAGGATTGCCACGCTCCTCCATCACCACCACGCCGTTGTGCTGCTGCTGGATGGAGTCTTCCTCAACCTCTCCCTCTCTCCTTGCTGGATCAAGGCATGGGAGACGTCACCGGGCTGTACGTGTGTTGAACGCGGAGGTGCCGTCCGTTCGGCACTAGGATCATCGGTGATTTGGATCACGACGAGTACGACTCCATCAACCCCGTTCACTTGAACGCTTCCGCTTAGCGATCTACAAGGGTATGTAGATTCACTCTCCTTCCCCTCGTTGCTAGTCTCTTCATAGATAGATCTTGGTGACACGTAGGAAAATTTTGAATTTCTGCTACGTTCCCCAACACCCTAAACAACTCAGGAGACTGGAAGACTTGCCCAATCCTAAACTGTGGATCATGCAAATCTTCTTTTCTAAATCCTTTGAATTTATATTTTGCACCTGCTTCATCATCAGAATCTGGTAGCTGCAGCTCCTCTTCATCTGAATCTTGTATAGGATCAGCCTTTGCTCTAATGTTTACATCTACAGGTTCTTCAACTGTGTCCTCTTTGAGATCATCATCTAAATCACTCACATCATAGTCACTATCTGCAATATCATCAGCAAACTCAGACCCCTCTTCACTTCCATTACCTTCAACATCGGAAAGTTCTCTATCATTTTCCTCTTCAAACTCATCTGCAAAATCAGAGACCTCCTCAGGAACATCCTCTTCAGCTTGCTCCTCCTCTGCAAACTCCTCTTCTTGTACTACTGGTTCTTGCTCCTCCTTTGCAAAATCCTCTGCAGCTTGCTGCTCATCTGCATTTGTTTGCTCTACTGCTTGTTGTGCAAGTGTTTCTTCCATTGCTTACTCTGCTTCATATCCAAAGCTGTCATGAGTTACAAACTGACATTGCCTTTTTTCAAATGTTTCCTCCTTAATCTGCTTCTCCAATGCTTCCTTCTTCATCTGCTGTTTGTGCTTGTCCAGTGCTTTCTCCTTGATGGTCTGAATTGGTTTCATAGGACTCACAACAGTGGGCGGATCTGTTACAGGAAACTGGACAACATCATCCCAGTCAAATTGCCTGAAACTCTCATCATGATCAAGATACATCTGTAGGTACTTGTGTCCAAATGTCACATGTGCCCTCATGTTCAAACAATTGTCATTGCAAGTTATCTTCAAAAGGCCTCCTTCGTTCATTGGTTTCCCAGGCATACAGTAATACATGTGTAGTCTTCCCTGAACTTCATATCCCAATTGTTCTACTAAATCTTCCAACTTATCCACCGTGAGTGCATCCCCCTCAACATAATCATACCATATGCTTTTTCCATTCACATATGCACGATTTTTACCAACTCCAAGGAAATAACCATCGAAATTGATGCAAAGACTGAAATTTGATGCATAGTCGATTGTTTCTGCACATGAACAGAACAATATTAATGACTAGGTTAACAAGCAAAAATCGCTAGCAGAACAAAAGCCCTAGAACAAACACTAGCAGTAATATCAACTATCTAAAAGGAAATACAAGTGCGCATGATCTAAATCGTGAGATTAACGACTTTCAAACAGAAGGGTGAGGGAGGGGGATGGGTTACAGGGGGTTTCAGAGTTTCAGAGATGCTTACCGTAGACAGGGGGTGGGTCTCCCTCCGCGCGGCGACGAGGCACCATGGTTCAGCTCGCTTCGTCGGCGAACCCGCGGGCCGCCGTCGCTCCGTTGGCGTATGGCTCCGTCGACGGTGACGAAACCCTAGCCGGTCACCTCCCATGATAGCCTTCCCTTTCTTTCCTTAGCCTTGGAGACGGCGATATGAATGCTGGGGAGAAGCCGAGCCGTCCCGAATGGGCAGGGGGAGATATGCAAAACTGCGCCGTGGTCGCTCGCTTTTTTTTGTTGAGGAAAGTGGTCGCTCGCTTCTTTATGAAATGGACGTGTCCTGTACAGTTGGCGGGTCAAACAGTTTTTTGGGTCAAATACGTCCACGTGTGCAAAATACGAGCCAAAATGATACGAGTTACCGTACGCTGACCCGATTCAGCGAGTCAAGTGACCGTAACTTTAGGTTTCATGAATACAGTGACCAAACTGAACCCTAGAGACAAGTTCAGTTACTGTAGGTGTAATTTTCTCAGGGCGGAGCTAGAACGATTCTGCATCATGGAGATTGTCCGATGAGAAGTTCCTTCAGAGGGTACTCGTGGATTCTTTACACTCATGTATAAGCATAAACATTACCCTAAATGGCACATACACATGAACACATTAGCCGGTAATAAATTGGTCTAGAAAACGATAATATATCATCCATTTAGTCCCCAATATCTTAGGCGAACTTTCCCCTAAAATAAGATCTTAGGTGAATTCATAAAAATCTTTTGTGCGCATATCAAGGGGAGGCTTTTTATCATACTCCCTTTGTCCGGAAATACTTGTCATAGAAATGGATGAAAATGGATGCATCTAGATACATCCATCTGTTCGACAAGTATTTCCGGACGGAGGGAGTATTTTACAATGTTTTGCGGGTATACAAAGAAAGTGCATAACTTTTTATGGGTTAATTACATAAATGCCACTCCAATTATGGCGATTCATAAAAATGCTAGTGCAATTTTAAAATTTTGAAAAATGCCGTTGCAATTTTTGCAAACTTTGAAAAACGCCACTGCAGACTTCGAAAAATGCCACTGAAAAGACATTTTTCAAAATTTGGAAATTGCAGTGGCATTTCTCAGAATCGCCAAAGTGGCATTTATCAAATTAACCCTTTTTATACACAAAAGCAACTAAACCCTTATGAATCTAAATGCACACATATCACCGGAAGTACAAAGCACCCCGACATAATAAATATTACATCAAAGTCTCTGGACTACCTTGCGACCACTACGACCGCCAGAACGAATCGCCGACACATCGCTGCCGCTGCTCCCCTACAGAAGACGACCTTACCTTGTCGTTGACAACTGAAATGTCTTCATGCACGTGTCCCTATGGTCCAGTATCCTCGAGCCGCCGTGGTCGTTGTGGAGTCCTTGAATCATTTGAAATGGTTAAACACTAGCAACCATTTTGAAAGAGGTCATTAAAATGAGAACACTCATGTGTAACCACTGCGAACAAAATCTTTAAAATGTCAAATGTGTGTTTAATCTAGTCTAAGAGTTGAATATACAAAGCTAATAAACCTCAAGGAACACTACCTTGATAGTCCTAAGCTACATGTTCATTACAGGATGTGATCATTTTTGGAGAGTCAAACAAAGTGCTCCCAAATCAAACCTTCTGGATTATTCTAAAGGTAAGACATCTTCTTATTTGTGCCTACCTTTATCATTTGGGAGATGGTGGTAGTTTCATATGGACTACTCCATGTTTTTCTTCGTGGCAAGCCATTTATGACAAGCTTATAATCGAGCCGTCACCTTATTTTCATCTAGTTGTTATTATTGATATTTGGCTACCTAACTAGAAAATTTGGAACACCAATCTTGTGAACGCTTTATTTCATCCTCATACGACACAGGCTGTAATGCAAACCCCTGTTTGTCAATAATGCTAAACATGATATGTCAGTTTATAGGCTAACCCCTGCATGTGACTACACTTTGAAAAGTGCCTACAAACACTACTTCAATAATCTAGCACTACCAGCAAACCAACGACCAAAAATAGCTCCATTGCAGATTATAAATTAAACCTTGTCAATCAAATTTGGAGGGACAAACTCATGAAGTCAGGAGTCCAAACTTCTGCATGAAGGCATCTTCACTAAGCACTTCTAAATGGGTAAGCATGCAAGTAAGTTCTCAAGACATATTAGTGAAAACTATACTAGATGTCCCAACCAAGAGGATGGAATGCACATGTTTTTGTTATGCCCTTTTATCAAAGGCTACCTGGTTCTCCTATCCCTGGTATGTTAGAGCATAAGTTTTGGCTGAACATAACCATCCCATTCCACAAATGATTAAGATTTTATTGAAAGCTCATCCCCACATCAATGTAACTAGTGTATACACTTCTTTTATGGCGCCTTTGAGTGCTTTAAAATGATGCCATGTTTTGTAGAAAGTTTTGTAAAACATCACATATATGACTAGTGTTGATTGTGATCTTACAGAGTCCAAAGCTCTAGAGGATGTGATGACATGGCATGATCAAGGCTCGGCAATTTTTGTTGTACAACAACAACCAAGAATCACGCAATAACCATCTTTAGTTGCAGGTAAATGGCTTTTTGCAATGCGGCCTAGGCAAACGAGGAAGATATGCAGCCTTCTTTCAACTGGTATTGGTGTCGTCATCCAATTTGAATAAAATGATCATTGTCAGCAGTTACAGGTTTCGGCCATGCCTTCTCTGATGGTGTCCTCTCTCCAAGCCAAAACATACGAGCCACTCTTTGCCACAATGATAGCAGATACTCTTCACATCCTGAAATCAGCAGCCATAACAAGTTTCATCTTCAAAGTCAAGCATCACCATCTTTTATCCTTGCGATGGTAGCGCCGTCAACAGGTGTTTCAATGTCAAAGCGCATCATCAAGCAATCTTCCCGCAAAAAAATAAATAAATCAAAACTATCTTCATGGCTTTTCGATGTCTTTTCAGATACAGGACCTTGTACCACGTGAGATATTTTAGCCATGTCAAACGTGACCCCTTTCATTTCATAAAATGTTGCTAATGGAATAAAATCGATTTTTTTAGGGCAATAAAATCGATTATTGTTCAAAAAGAAAAAGGAGGATCAAACGCAGAAGCGCAGGAACTCACGACCGACCGAGGGGCGACCGCCAAATGGTGCTTCCGGACTCCGGAGTTCCGGTTCCCAGCCTCCGGCCCCATCGGTGGCGCGCCTCCTCGCCGCGCGAGAGAAACCTCTGAAAAACCACTCCTCCTTGTTGCCGCCCACTCCCCTGTTTCCCGCCCCCCTACCGCCACATGCACGCCATAGGCCAAGCAAGTAAGGGAGAGGTTAGAAGAGAGCAGAGAGGCAAGGAGGAGAGAGATCAGAAGAGGGAGGAGTAGGAGGAGTAAGTAGAATATGAGAAGGTCAGGGAAGGAGAGGGAAGAAGATAAGAGAGGTGAGCAGGTAGGGAAAGGGGTCAGATAAAGTGAAATAGACTAGGGCAGAAGAGGGAGAAAACAGTTGGACGCAGGGGAGGACCAAGAGAGAGGGGAGGGGTAGAAGGAGAGAGAGGTTAGGGGGGAGGGAGGTAATGAGAGAGTAGAGAGAAGAGTAGTCAGAGGGAGAAGGGAAGAGGATGAGGATAGAGAAGGAGGAGGAGATGAGAGGGAGAAAACTCAGATACATGTGTGGATACATAGACAACACCATGTCCCTAGTAAGCCTCTAGTTGACTAGCTCGTTGATCAATAGATGGTTACGGTTTCCTGACCATGGACATTGGATGTCGTTGATAACGGGATCACATCATTAGGAGAATGATGTGATGGACAAGACCCAATCCTAAGCCTAGCACAAGCATCGTGTAGTTCGTATGCTAAAGCTTTTCTAATGTCAAGTATCATTTCCTTAGAGCATGAGATTGTGCAACTCCCGGATACCGTAGGAGTGCTTTGGGTGTGCCAAACGTCACAACGTAACTGGGTGGCTATAAAGGTACACTACAGGTATCTCCGAAAGTGTCTGTTGGGTTGGCACGAATCGAGACTGGGATTTGTCACTCCGTGTAAACGGAGAGGTATCTCTGGGCCCACTCGGTAGGACATCATCATAATGTGCACAATGTGATCAAGGAGTTGATCAAGGGATGATGTGTTATGGAACGAGTAAAGAGACTTGCCGGTAACGAGATTGAACAAGGTATCGGGATACCGACGATCGAATCTCGGGCAAGTATCGTACCGCTAGACAAAGGGAATTAGTATACGGGATTGATTAAGTCCTTGACATCGTGGTTCATCCGATGAGATCATCGTGGAACATGTGGGAGCCAACATGGGTATCCAGATCCCGCTGTTGGTTATTGACCGGAGAACGTCTCGGTCATGTCTGCATGTCTCCCGAACCCGTAGGGTCTACACACTTAAGGTTCGATGACGCTAGGGTTATAAAGGAGTTTGTATGTGGTTACCGAATGTTGTTCGGAGTCCCGGATGAGATCCCGGACGTCACGAGGAGTTCCGGAATGGTCCGAGGTAAAGATTTATATATAGGGAAGTCCTTTTTGGTCACCGGAAGAGTTTCGGGGTTTATCGGTAACGTACCGGGACCACCGGGAGGGTCCCGGGGGTCCACCAAGTGGGGCCACCAACCCCGGAGGCTTGCATGGGCCAAGAGTGGTGAGGGACCAGCCCCTGAGTGGGCTGGTGCGCCTCCCACAAGGCCCAAGGGGCAGCTAGGAAAAAAAGGAGGAAACCCTAGGCTTAGATGGGCCTAAGGCCCACCCTAGGGGGCGCCTCCCTCTCTTTCCCCCTTGGCCGCCCCTTGTTTCCCATCTAGGGCTGCCGCCCCCCTAGGGGTGGGAACCCTAGAGGGGGCGCACCCTCCTCCCTCTCCCCTATATATAGTGAGGCATGGGGCTGCCCATAACACGCGATCTGATCTCTCTGCTTGGTGCAGCCGTCTCTCTCCTCCCTCTCGGTGGTGCTGGCGAAGCCCTGCAGGATTGCACGCTCCTCCATCACCACCACGCCGTTGTGCTGCTGCTGGATGGAGTCTTCCTCAACCTCTCCCTCTCTCCTTGCTGATCAAGGCGTGGGAGACGTCACCGGGCTGTACGTGTGTTGAACGCGGAGGTGCCGTCCGTTCGGCACTAGGATCATCGGTGATTTGGATCACGACGAGTACGACTCCATCAACCCCGTTCTCTTGAACGCTTCCGCTTAGCGATCTACAAGGGTATGTAGATGCACTCTCCTTCCCCTCGTTGCTGGTTTCTCCATAGATAGATCTTGGTGACACGTAGGAAAATTTTGAATTTTCTGCTACGTTCCCCAACAGTGGCATCATGAGCTAGGTCTATTGCGTAGATTCTATGCACGAGTAGAACACAAAGTAGTTGTGGGCGTTGATTTTGTTCAATATGCTTGCCGTTACTAGTCTTATCTTGATTCGGCGGCATCGTGGGATGAAGCGGCCCGGACCGACCTTACATGTACTCTTACGTGAGACGGTTCCACCGACTGACATGCACTAGTTGCATAAGGTGGCTAGCGGGTGTCTGTCTCTCCCACTTTAGTCGGATCGGATTCGATGAAAAGGGTCCTTATGAAGGGTAAATAGCAATTGGCATATCACGTTGTGGTTTTGCGTAGGTAAGAAACGTTCTTGCTAGAAACCCATAGCAGCCACGTAAAACATGCAAACAACAATTAGAGGACGTCTAACTTGTTTTTGCAGGGTATGCTATGTGATGTGATATGGCCAAAGGATGTGATGAATGATATATGTGATGTATGAGGTTGATCATGTTCTTGTAATAGGAATCACGACTTGCATGTCGATGAGTATGACAACCGGCAGGAGCCATAGGAGTTGTCTTAATTTATTTATGACTGCGTGTCAACATAAACGTCATGTAATTACTTTACTTTATTGCTAACCGTTAGCCTGTAGTAGTAGAAGTAATAGTGAGTGACAACTTCAAGAAGACACGATGATGGAGATCATGTATGATGGAGATTATGGTGTCATACCGGGTGACAAAGGTGATGATCATGGAGGCCAGCGCAAGATGGAGAGTCAAAGGAAAATGATATTGGCCATATCATGTCACTATTAGATGGAGGGAGGACAGTCCGCAGGAGTAAGAGAGAGAGAGGTCAAGATGAGATAGGAGAGTAGCAGGGGAGAGGAAGGCGAAGGGAAAGGAAGGAGGGCAAGGCCCCCGAAGGAGGATCAAGTTAGAATAGAGGAGGCGAGAGACAGGAGGTGATAGGAGTGACGACAGGGAGGAAGGAGGGGTAAGAAAAGAGGAAAGGAAGAAGAGATTGGAAACAGAAGAGAGGTAAAGGGAAGGAGAGGAAGGGGGATAGGCCACGGCAGAGGAAAGAAGAGGAGGGGCAAGGGTAGGCGGGAGCTGTCAGCAGTAGCGGGAGAGAAGGTAGGCGGGGAAGGAGAGGGAAGGTGGGGCACGGGGAATGAAGGGGCAGGAGGGGATAGCAAGTGCGAGGGAGAGGTGAGGAGAAGAGAAAGAGAGGAGAAGAATTAGAGAGGAGTAGGCATGAGATATTAAGGGGCAGGAGCAGGGTTTAGGGCGAGAGACGGGAGCAGGTTAGGGGGCAGGAAGGGAGAAGGAAGGGCGGGGAGGAAGGAATGAGGTGAGAGTGAACGGCAGGGGAGTAAGGGGAGGCGATAGGCGAGACAGGTGAGAGGAAGGTAGACAACAGCAAGCGAGAGAGATGAAGAGAGTTAGAATGGCGAGGGCTAAAGAGAAGGAGAGTCAGGGTAGGTGAGGAAAATGAAGCAGAAAAGAAGGAAAAGATAAGGGAGGGTGGAGGCAGCAGGGGACAGGAGAGCATAGATCAAGAAGTAGGAGTTAGGCAGGGAAGGGAGGACAGGGACAACAAAACAAGAGAGGAAGAGTCAGGGGGAAGGCGGGTAAGAAGTGAGGAGAGATGAGAAGGTAGTAGAAAAAGGGTAGAAGACTAGAGACGAAATAGTAGAGTAAGAGAAGTAGGACAAGGCAGAGGGGTGAGTGGAGAAAACAAGGGTTAAGACGAGGAGAGACGGCAAGGAATAAGAAAGAGAGGGAAAGAGAGAAGAGTGGAGGGGGTAAAGAGGAGGGATAGGAGGTGAAGAAAGAAGGAGGGGGGAGACGAAAAAAGGGGACAGGAAGAGAAAGAAAAAAGATCATGACGAAGGATATATAGAGAGATAGAGAAGTAAGGAGAGAAAAGAGATACCGTATAGGGAAAGGCCGAAGCAGCAGGTACTTTCCTCCCGCTTCTTCTCCCCCGCCCACCACCCTGACCTCCGGCCTACGCGCCCAAGCCAACCCGTCGCGCCTCCTCCTCCCCCCAAGCTCCGCTCCCACCGTCGCTCCTGTTCCGCCGCCCAAGCGCGCGCGCGCCTCTCCTGCTCCAAACGCCGCCAAAAGGCCCCGACCCTTTCCCCTCCCCCGTCTCCGTCACCCCCCCTCGCGAGGCCGCCGTCCGCCGCGCGCTCCTCGAGCCGCCGCCCCCCGGCTCGAACCCTAGCGGCGGCGATGGCGGTGGCGGCGGCGGCAGAGGCTACACCCCGCTGGAGCAGCAGGTCGTGGACCTCAAGGCCCGCCACCCGGACGTCCTCCTCATGGTCGAGGTGGGCTACCGCTTCCGCTTCTTCGGCGAGGACGCCGCCGTCGCCGCCTCCGTCCTCGGCATCGTCGCCCACCCCGACCGCAGCTTCCTCACCGCCAGCGTCCCCACGTTCCGCCTGGGCTTCCACGTCTGCCGCCTCGTCGACGCGGGCCACAAGGTCGGCGTCGTCCGCCAGACCGAGACCGCGGCGATCAAGGCGGCCGCGGCTGCGCGCGGCGGGGGCGGCGCGGCCCCCTTCGCGCGCGAGCTGTCGGCGGTGTACACGCGCGCCACCATCGAGGCGGGGGCCGGGGAAATGGAGGGCGGCGGCGCGCCGGAAGAGGGGAGCAGGTACCTCGTCTGCGTGGTGGACAAGGAGGTGGATGCCGTGGGGAGGGAGGGGTTCGAGGTGAAGGTTGGGGTGGTGGCCATCGAGGTGTCCACCGGCGAGGTCGTGCACGGGGAGTTCATGGACGGCGCATCCAGGAGCGGGCTTGAGGCCGTGCTGCTTGGCCTGGCGCCCGTTGAGGTCATACTCGGCACCCCTCTCTCGTTCTCTACTGAAAAGGTAAGTGGTACTCTATCTGCCCAAACTTATGTTGGTTAATCTGAATATCTGATCGCCAGATGAATCCATGTCTGGTGATGTGTAAAAATTGTACGGTCATGATATTCTGTATTTCACAATGCACAGTATAGCTGAAGTCGCACTGATGGCACGAAACGTTAATCAGTAGATTGTAGATTCTCATCCGTTTCAGTTTGCAATAAGTAATAATAAATTTACTTATGTTTGTACGATTTCTGGTCATGCTTATGCTATATGGCAACTTATTTAGAATTCCGTAAACAACCATCAGTGTAACTGTAGCTTGGCAGTAACATGTTACCATTTCCCAGTTCCACCATAATGTATGATGGCCTGTTTACCCATCATACTAACTTGAGTTACATGCAAATTATTCATATGATCTTTATTTGCTTGTCTTTGATTACAGTTTTTAGTTATTGCTATTTTGAGTTAGTGTTACTCCTTCTAGTTTCATAGTGCTCGAGATTCCCTGGTTAATGGGTTCCTCCATTTGTTGTCTAGCTGATGAGGGCATATGCGGGACCTGCCTCTAATGTCCGGGTTGAGTGCACTTCGCGTGATTGTTTCAGCGGGGGCAGCGCTTTAGCAGAACTGATGTCTTTGTTTGAGAAATCGGAGGTCAATTCACCAACCATCGAAAACGATAAACAGATGATGGAAATAAATGAAGAGGACAACAATCTTCGTGGGATGGAGGTACTGTTAGCATTCATAACTGTTCTAAATGGAGTTTAGGTAATTAACTGCCGTCGCCCGTTGTGGCTTGATAACTATAATGTGGTTTAATAAGTTACATTTGTTCGCATAGGGTGTCATGGCTATGCCAGAGCTAGTTGCCCAAGCAATGGCATTGAGCGTTCGCTATTTGAAGGGTTTTGGTATGGAGAGGTTAATCTGCTTCGGTTCCTCGTTCCGGCCATTTACTGCTAATACTGAAATGTCTCTATCAGCAAACGCTCTTCAGCAGCTCGAGGTACATTCTTCTGTAATACCATGCAACTATTTTTCTTCTTTCTGTTTGGGTAGCTGTGACAATTTTTTAGACGGAAAGTTGTGACCGGGGGAGAACTGTAGTCACTTCCTTTTTCCTGAAATGTTTCGAAACTCGAGACACCAAAGCACATCCGCTGTTCGCTTTTGTGGGCATGCCATGCCCTTGAGATTCTCCTCCATTCCATTTATGAGGTGCCACCTGGATTGTTTTCAGGTATTAAAGAACAACTCAGATGGTTCAATAGAAGGGTCCCTGTTCCAAACTATGAACAACACATGTACAGCTTTTGGATCTAGGCTGTTTAGACACTGGGTAAGCTGCTATATCTGGACCTGGCCATGAAATGACTTTCAGCATAATCTATCATTTCACATTGAACAATTTGTTTTTATGTCAACTGTTTTGTTAAATGTCTTTCTTGATCTTGTGCTGTTCTTGCAGTTGACTCACCCCTTATCTGATAGAAATCTAATATGTGCTCGTCACGATGCAATCTCTGAGATCTCTGAATCGATGGGATCACGGCAAGATTCAGTTAGCATTCGACAGGATGAAGGGGATGGGTGCTGCGCAGCTTCTGCGCGAAGTGATCTCAGCACCATTCTTTCATCTGTTTTAACAATGCTGGGAAGATCACTTGATTCTCAAAGAGGAATTACAAGAATTTTTCACTGCAAAGCCACAGCTAAAGAGGTAAAAATATATTCCTTTCTGTGTTCTAATTGATTCTAGACTGGAACTGTTGCCCCAATTATGATTGTCCATTATAGAACTTGCACATTATACCTGCTAGTAGTTTTTCCCTGTACTTCTTTCTTTTTTGCTTGTTTTCTTCTATATATCTGTTGAAACTGTGTTCCACTATGAAATAGAGAAGTCCGTGAATTCAGTTTTGCTTGCTATATACATACAAATTTTTGGTTGGAGAAATGTTTCTATGCTCCTGTTGACTCTTTAACTTAAAAATTTTGGTGGTGTTTATGCGAATCTTGCTTAGTGTGATATTGATACCTAACTGTCCATAGTTTGTGTCGCAGTTTGTTGGGGTCATCCAGGCTATCTTGACGGCTGGAAAGCAACTGCGGAAGCTTGTTCTCGAGGATACTGACAACATGTCTTCTCAGCATAGAATTGTCCACTCTTCTTTGTTGAGAAGGCTCATAAGTACAGCTTCATCATCTGCTGTACTTGCTAATGCTGTGAAACTTCTGTCGTGTCTTGACAAAGATGCTGCTGATCAAGGAGATATGATAAACCTATTCATTTCATCTGTTGACCAGTTCCCCGAGGTAAATCTTTCCCTTATCACAAATAGAGTTTGTTTGTTCCTTACGTTTTCGGATGCATCATACTTGTATATCTTTCTACAGGTTGCAGAGGGTCATGTGACTGTTGAAATGGCCAAACAAAAACTGGATTTATTAATTGTTGAATATCGGAAGCAGCTTGGCATGCGCAGCTTGGAGTACAAAACCGTATCTGGAACAGCTTACCTGATCGAAGTTAAATCGCTTAATTGAAACCTTCATGTATTTTTAGTTTCAAGTAGTAAGAATATCTCTTGTATTTTTTGTTTGGTTCTTAATGTTACCTATTATGTGTGTCTGCAGCTACCAGTAGATAGAAGGGTGCCTACAAATTGGATGAAAGTAAATAGCACCAAAAAAACTATTAGATACCACACTCCTGAAGTATTGAAGAACTTGGACAACTTATTACTGGCTAAAGAAGAACTAGCAGTTATCTGCAGGAAAACATGGCACAAATTCCTTATGGATTTCGGCAAATATTATGCGCAGTTTCAAGCATCTGTCGAATCTCTTGCAGCTCTTGACTGCTTATACTCTCTTGCCACTCTTGCAAAACAAAATGTAATAGACTATCGTTAACCAGTGTTCACCTTTTTACATGGTTCGTTTTTCCTACATGACATCGATCACGATCTGATTTGCCATTTTTGCAGAATTATGTACAACCTAACTTTGTTCCTGAAAATGAAGCAAGTCAGATCCACATCAAAGATGGTCGCCATCCGGTTAGTTGTAGACCACTTTGTATCAGCCATCTTGGCTCTTCTACGAATATATGATACGCATGCTTGTGCGTATTCTAGAAAAAACTTTCCATTCTACTGATGGCTTTCAGGATCAAGCCTTCTGAGTTTGATCTCATTAGTACCTGTTCTTCAGTTTTGCACATCAACACTTCTTATTTATTTGACGATGGTGGTGATGGCGTGCTGTTGCATTTTAGGTTCTGGAGTCTCTACTTGGAGACAATTTTGTTCCAAATGATACAGACCTTCATGCAGATGGGCAGTACTGCCAGATTGTTACAGGACCAAACATGGGAGGAAAAAGTTGCTATATTCGCCAAGTTGCACTAATTACCATTATGGCCCAGGTATAGGTTTTATCCGATGCTTTAAGTCTACTCATGGAAACACGTTGTAAATGTATAATATAACTACTCCAGTAAAAACTTTTACCAAGTAGTTGGTTTGCAGCTGACAAAAACATTGGTAAATGGTTATATGTTTCCTTTTAAAAGCAGCTAAAGACTGGTAGTTGTTCCCTCGCAAAAAAAGAAGGTTGATAGTTGTTATAGATTACTCTAGTTGCATTTTTTCTCTGAGGAGATTCCTATAACTTGTTGCTCTGGTTTCATTAGGTTGGTTCCTTTGTACCAGCTTCATCAGCAATACTTCATGTTGTTGATGGAATTTATACTCGGATGGGTGCATCTGACAGTATTCAACAAGGAACAAGTACCTTTTATGAAGAGATGAATGAAGCTTCCAACATATTACAGAACTGCTCATCTCGATCCCTAGTTATCATTGATGAGCTTGGTCGTGGAACAAGCACACACGATGGTGTTGCTATAGCCTATGCTACATTACACTATCTCCTGAAAAACAAGAAATGTATTGTCA
Organism: Triticum urartu; assembly: GCF_003073215.2. Lineage (NCBI taxonomy): Eukaryota > Viridiplantae > Streptophyta > Magnoliopsida > Poales > Poaceae > Triticum > Triticum urartu. The sequence goes on along the minus strand of NC_053023.1, from coordinate 573,891,481 downwards.
TTTTTGTAACTCACTATCCAAAGATTCTTGATATCCAGAGTGAATTTGAAGGTTCCGTTGGGGCATACCATGTTTCATATCTGTCGACAAGGAAGCTGTTGCAAATTAGTGATGAAAAGATGGGTATTAGCACAGAAACAGAGGATCTTGGAGAAATTACTTTCTTGTATAAACTTGTTGCTGGAGCTTCAGACAGAAGCTTTGGTCTTAATGTCGCACTGCTTGCGCAGGTTAGTCATATGTGAACTTTTATGCCTTCAGCTCTTTTTTGTGTTTTGGCGTACACTTCTATTGTCATGGGTACTCCTAACACAAGCGGTGTTCTTTTGGTGTCCAACTGAGTTGTTCTCTATTCTCCAAATCGCTGTGGTGTGAAATAAAATGAGATAGCATCCTGCAGGAGATCACTAAGCTGTGTCCAAGAATCCAAGATGGTTTCTGTCAGGATGTGAAGTAGGAAAGCTGATCTTTGTTTGTAACCGGGTCTACAAGTTAGTAAATATAGAGCTACAAGTTATATCGAGTTACAAGTTAGAGACAAAGTGACCTAGAGAAGTGTGGGGTAGAACTTGTATGTGGAATTTAGGAGGTGGCTCGTCCTATCTTAAGTTATATGGAAGCATGCCAATAATTCAGCTTCTGTTCTCTATCATCGTTACCTTTTCTAATAGCTGACTACGGCACTAGCACAGGAGATGACCACATGCCTCTGTTCATCATTTTTAGAATATTTGCAGTAGTTTACATGTTGGTATCTCACTTGTGAATAACGAATAGGTTCACATCCCCTCGTGGTTTCATTATTTGGTAGGTGGGATAAACTTCCTAATTCTACAATGAAGATGTATGTGCTGGCTAACCCCTTTTGTTTGGAAATGGGGCTAATCTTTATAATAGATCAGTTAGTCTGGTCTTCTTCTAGTTGAGCTTACACAGTTTGAACAATGAGTGTATTGTGTACTTGAACATATTGAAGTGAAACACTAATAGTCATTCCTTTGCCTATCTATTGGTTTCTGAGGTGTGATCCTGCTTTGCAGCTCCCGTTGAGATGTATTCAGCAGGCATCGGTCATGGCAGCCAAACTGCAAGAAGAGATGAGTAAGCGTAATGAAAACAAGCTGCTGAGGTTAATGGACGAACCATCCAGAGATGGACCATGGGAAAGCTCTCCGAAAGTTGGTTTGCTTTGTGCAGAGCCTCACCAGGGGTTGATGGAAGCATGCCGCAGGATACTGCATGACATGAGATCTGCTCAAAGTAATAACGACGTAACAAGTACACTTTCTTGTTTGAAGAGTGCACAGGAGATCGCATCGAAGATGATTAAAGGGTAGCATTCTTCTCAAATGATGAAGCACTCTCTCATTTCTTCCTTAACCTTTTCTCTTTTCTTGTTTGGGATGTGTTTCTTCCTTAACTTGAGGGGGAATTACCAGGTATTGGTACTGTCCCGTTCTATCCATCTGTATTATGCATATCTGGCCATCGATAGAGTCCCTCAGTCAGCATTTTCTTACATGTCACTCATTGATATATTGTTCCGCTGCTGGCCTGGTAGCATGTTTATAAGTGTCCTATATAAGTATATAGAAGGGAGTATATATATTTTGTGTTGCATCGGTACCTCAATCTGTCAAAACTCCATTACAGTTACACAAGACCTGATGTAACATGTTTCCCTGGAGCTGTATTCTCGAAAAAATGTTTGTGTGGAGCTAAGAGCATCTTCAGCTGCGCCCCTAAGAGGCCTCCACAGGCTATTTTTTAGCGCCGGCACTGAAAAAACGGGCCAGTTGCGTTTCCAGGAGCCTAATTTTCGCTGGTTAGGCCTAAAACTGATGCCGGCGGATTCAGACCGAACCTGGTGCGCTAGAGGGGCGCCAGGGGAATCGTTTTTAACACGAAAGAACGGCGGGCCTGTTGAGTTAGCAACCCCGCGCATCGTTGTCCTCATCGCCTTGGTTTCCCGTGGGGAATTAATGCCAAGGTCGGTCTTTCATTGATTCCTCATGGGCGGCGTAGTGTGGTGACGCGCTCTTTCTCGCCATGTGTACGCACGTTTGCCGCCCCCGGCCGCTATAAAAGCTGCCCCCTCCCTTGCCGATGGACGCACTCGCCGCAGCCCCTCTCTCTCGCTGTCGACGCTCTCTCTTCTCGTTTAGCCACCGTATGCACGCCCCGCCGATGGGAGAGCGGTTCCCCGGCGATGGAGTAGCGGCCAACGGCTTTGGGCGCCGCTACCTGCACGAATGGAAGCCACTTCCTCCATGAGGCAAACTACCCAGCGTCGCCTGACATGCACGTGCCGGGGCGTTGGAGGCTCAGCGCCGGGGGTGTCCCAGTCCCCCGGCAGCCCGATGTCGACCATCCCGCCTGCTTCCACGCCGAGATCGAGCGTGTTTGGGCCTCTTTGACGGAGGAGGAGCGGGACCTCCCGGAGTACGCCGCCGACGACCACGTGCACTGGGCGACGTACTTTCAACGCCGGCGCGAGGAGCGGCTCACCTCCACCAACAACGCGCCGGTGAAAAGGGGAGCAACAGCAGCGACGACCTCCGCCTATGGTGGGGCGCCCCCGGCCGCATGCTCCATGCCGTCCTCGAGTACCTCGAGGGTGGCAATGATCCGCCGCTCGAGTACCCGGTGGCCCGTGGCTGCCGAGGCGCATGCTGGGCAGGTCCTCCTCCCACTCCTCCGAGTCGCTGGCGCTCGTCAGCGTCAAGGCCGAGCCCGTGGAAACGCCGTTCGGCTGGCGCACCCGCAGCGCCGCCCTCATCATTAACGAGGGCGGCCGTGCCTCCTCGGCTCCTACCTCCCGCCTCGTCAAGCCGAAGATGGAGCCGGGGCTCGCCGCCGTGAAGGGCGAGCGTGATGACATGGCCGCACTCGACGACGAGGCCACCATGAAGTGGGCGCGGGAGGATTGGGCCCGGTTGGAGATGGAGCGCCGCCGCGCCCTAGAGGAGATCGCCGCTCGCCGCCGTGGCCGCGACGAGGGAGGCGTCATCGTCCTTGAGGACAGCGACGACGACGCGCCGCCGCCGGCCAAACCAGTCTGCCAGGGCGACCTTGGGCAGGGGTCCAGCAGGGACGGCCGCGGTGTGAAGAAGGAGAAGGAGGACGACGGCGGCGGCGACTACGACGCCTTCAGCAAGCTCTTCGGCCTGTAGGCGCGGCAGCATCAGTTTTTTTCCTTTTAATACATTTATGTTTTCAATATGCAAAATACTGTGAAACGCCTAAATATCGCCGAATCAATGTCCTGTTTGCCGAATTTTGACCAACTTTGTTTTAAAAATATTTACAAAACGTCGACTGGGGCGGCGACCGGGAACACGATCACCTTCACGCCGAAATTATCGCCGGTTCATCCCCAGGGCGGCGCTATTTCCAGCCCCTGGGGGCCGAACAGCTGGAGATGCTCTAACTTCTCTGGTCATGTGATGTCTGCTAGATTACGTCGGTATTTCCTCAAAGAGGAAGGGATGATGTAGCACAACGACGACAGGTATTTCCCTCAGTGATGAGACTAAGGTTATCGAACCAGTAGGAGAACCAAACAACACTACGTAAACAACACCTGCACACAAATAACAAATACCCACAGCCCGACGTGTTAAAGGGATTGTCAATCCCTTTCGGGCAACGGCGCCAGAAATTGGCAAACAGACGTGATAAAAATATGATTGATGGGATAAATAGATCTCAAATAAAATAAATTACAGCAATATATTTTTGTATTTTTGGTTTAATAGATCTGAAAATAAAAGCAAAGGAAAATATATCGCAAAGGCAAATATCTATACCAATATGAAAAGACCCAAAGAGGTAGATCCAACTGATCTCGTCCATTGAACTAAGCCAATCTAACGACTTAGACCGCTCCAATGATGAGTGTCGGTGTCAAAACCGGCGGACCTCGGGTAGGGGGTCCCGAATTGTGTGTCTAGGCCGGATGGTAACAGGAGGCAAGGGACACAAAGTTTTACCCAGGTTCGGGCCCTCTCGATGGAGGTAAAACCCTACGTTCTGCTTGATTAATATTGATGATATGGGTAGTACAAGAGTAGATCTACCACGAGATCGGAGAGGCTAAACCCTAAAAGCTAGCCCATGGTATGATTGTTGTGTATGAATGTGTTGTCCTACGGACTAAAACCCTCTGGTTTATATAGACACCGGATAGGGTTAGGGTTACATAGAGTCGGTTACAATGGTAGGAGATCTACATATCCTTATCGCCAAGCTTGCCTTCCACGCCAAGGAAAGTCCCTCCCGGACACGGGACGAAGTCTTCAATCTTGTATCTTCATAGTCCAGGAGTCCGGCTGAAGGTATAGTCCGGCCATCCGGACACCCCCTAATCCAGGACTCCCTCAGCAGCCCCTGAACCAGGCTTCAATGACCACGAGTCCGGCGCGCAGATTGTCTTCGGCATTGCAAGGCGGGTTCCTCCTCCAAGTACTTCATAGAAGATTTTGAACACAAAGATAGTGTCCGGCTCTGCAAAATAAGTTTCCACAGATTGCCATAGAGAGAATAATATTTACACAAATCTAATCTGCTGACGTATTCCGTAGTGTGACATCACACCACGGCCAAGCCTTTATTCGAATCGTTTTACTGTCCCATCTCAGCGTGTTATGCGAGGCGGTTTCCTTGGCACGTCTTGTTAAAGTAGAGATCGTGTCCCCTCATTCCGAGATTCTCATCAATACGGGCGTGGGTAACCCAACCGCGCCATTGATTTCGGCGCTTGGGAGATAAGTGGGTTTTACCAGGCTGGTGGGGACACATAGTCGCGTCCACCCATATAAGGGGATAAGGATCCACCTTTTCACCTACGCCTTCTTCCTCCTTTGCCTATCCATTTTCGCGCACTCGAGCTCCAGCACCCAAGTTCGCACTCCCCACCTCAACCTTCTCCAGCCATGTCCGGAGCAGGAGGCAAGTGGATGGTCTCCTCCGTTACGGAGGGACACATCAAAAGACTAAGGAAGGCCTGATACTTGTCCAACGACATTGCGCACCGGCTTCCCGAAGAGGGGCAGCTCATCCCTACCCCTAGGCCCCATGAGAGGGTGGTGTTGCTCCCCCATTTCCTCCGCGGACTGGGTTTCCCTCTCCACCCATTTGTCCGGGGGCTCATGTTCTAGTATGGCCTGGATTTCCATGATCTGGCCCCGAATTTTGTCCTCAACATCTCGGCGTTTATCGTCGTGTGCGAGGCCTTCCTCCGCATCCGCCCCCATTTCGGCCTGTGGCTCAAGACGTTTAATGTCAAGCCGAAGGTGGTGCGCGGCAACCAGGCGGAGTGCGGAGGCGCCATGGTGGGCAAGATGCCCAACGTCTTATGGCTCGAGGGCTCCTTTGTGGAGACCCTAAAGGGGTGGCAATTAGGGTGGTTTTACATCACCGAGCCGCGCGACCCTAAGTGGGTCGCAGCCTCTGAGTTCCGATCCGGACCCCCAACGTGGCTCACATCCTGGAAAGAGACGGGCCTGTCAGGGGTAAAAAAGGAGAGCTGACCGGACTCCAAACATGCGTCCAAACCCTGGTGGACAAGCAGCTCAAGCTTGTCAACGTAGTCGAGGTTATGCTCATCCGCCGGATCCTCCCGTGTCAACAACGGGCTTTCAACCTGTGGGAGTTCGACCCGGCGCGGCACCGAACTCTGAGCAGGCTCTTCGACACGACATACGAAGATGCCTGGAAGGTGCTTTTCAAAGGCGCCGAGGCCCCCGCATCCGCTACCGAGGATCGCGGATTCAGCACGCAGCGTCACGCTCGTGCGGTAAGCTATTTTTACCTTCTACAGGGTATCAGTTTTTCATAGTTTGACTCCATGCGGGATCTAAGCTCCCTTACCTTTGACAGGATTGGCAGGAGACGTCCAGACAAATCAACTGTCCGGCTCCTTTGCCCGAAGGGCCAGCGGACGCTCGTTTGGCGAAGCTGCTGGTTCCGGCACCCCATGTGGTGGCGGAGAAGAAGGCCAAGAAGAAGGCCACGGGGACTCGAAAGAGTGCCCGGCGCCTGGAGGTGTCGGATCCCTCATCCGATGACTCCAAGACGCACTCCTCCCATGAAGACGAGGAGGAGGAAGAAGAGACCCCTCCCCCTCCAGCGGGGGAAGGGAAGAAAAGGAAGGCCGCCCCAACTGGGGAGGCCGAAGGGTCCAAGAAGGGGAAAACCCTTCCTCCGGACTACTCCACCGACGCCGACGACGGCGAAGAGGAGTGGCCGCCGAGGGCCAAGCCCTTGGCTAAATCGTAAGTATCTGGATACCAGAGTAATTCATAGTATTCCTTTATTGCACAGCTTTCCCTTATGTCGAATATGTTTATGCAGCCCACCCAAAGACCGTCTCGACGCGTCGTCGAGTGGTTCACTGGACTCGTCGGATGTGAATTCGCTTCCGACGGCTTCCTCCCCCTGCCCTACGGACGACACCGAAGTGTTGTTTCCACAGGTTCCAATCCGGGAGGAGGTGGTCCTGGAGGCGCCGCAAGGCGACCTCCCGGACCCCAGGAGTGAAGGGGATAGAACCCCCCAGGGCTCCAAGTCCGGCCCTAGGCCAGACACTGCTCCGAAACCTTCAAAGGTTCCAGAGTCCGGCGGGCGACCTCCTTCCAAGAGGAGCAAGCCCACCGTGCCGGTGACCCCCGTCCAACCAGAGGCGCCGGACAATCTGTTGGAGGTGCTTAAAGGCGCCTCCATCGACGAGGGGCACCGCACCATTATGAGTGCGGTGGTCCAGAAGGTTCAGTCCGCCAAGAGCGGACTGACTGAAGCTTGTACTAGCCTTTTAACAAGCTTTGAGGTAAGTAAGGAATGTGTAAATAATATTACCGCATAGACAGTAGCCCCTGATGCTCTGTTTGGCATTCGGGAAGAAAAGCCGAATAGAGGATCAAATAGAATTCGCAGGAGTCTAACAAAAAGGAGTCAATATGCGTATGCAGGCTTCTCTGCTTGCGTCCGCCGCACTGACTGCGGAAGTGGACACGCTAAAGCAGAACCTTGAGTGGTCTGAGCAAGAGCTCGGGCGTGCCAAGAAGCAGCTCGAGGATAAAATACCTTGTTTAAATATATATAAAAAGGTGCAATTGCAAAAAATGACAGGATTATCATGGCTATTGTAGGGGCCACGTCTGAGGTGGCGACCCTTAAGCAAGCGCTGCTCGAGGCCGAGAAGAGGGCGGCCACGGAGTGCACCGAGCGGGAGAAGTATGAGGCCCAGGTTGGCAAGGTGCGGCAAGAGCTCCAGGTTCTCATGAAAAAACATGAGAGTTTGGAGCTTGACTCAAAGACGCGAGCGTCCGAGCTCGCGGCGGCTATTGAAAATGCCAAGTCTGCCAAGGCCGAATCCCAGAAGACCCTCCAGGAGTTGGATGAGGTGAAGAAGATAGCGGCGGGTAAGGCATTCTTTATGCAAAGCAAACACATAAACGTGAGTTACTTGTTACTTACCCGAATCCGGAGCTCTCTAGGAGCGTTCGTAGATCTTCCCCGGAGCGTGTCCGATGCCGCCGCATTCTATCGAGCTGAGGAGGGCAGCTCAACAGAGAAGGTGTTCTGGTCTCAGTATGCTGAGGCCGGACACCCCGTGCCCCTGAGCGACCAGATGAAGCAACTAGTCGAGCTCCACAAGGCGGCCGAATAGGCCATGAAGGGCCTCATAGTTCGGCTGTGGCCTGGAGAGGCTCTGCCTGGGAGCTATTTCGGGCTGGTGCGGCGGCTGGTGGAGGCCTGTCCAAGGCTCGAAGTCATCAAGCGCTCTGTCTGTATTGAAGGTGCCCGTAGGGCCCTTGCCCGTGCTAAGGTGCACTGGGGCAAGCTGGATGCTGAGAAGCTTGTTAAGGACGGGCCACCGCCGGGGAAAGAGCATCGCAAGCCCGAGAATTATTATAAGGATGTTCTGAAGGGTGCCTGGCTTGTGGCGGATGAATGTTCCAGGGATGTAATTTTTGAGTAAAACTCGCTCGTTTTGTCCTGTGCGCTGAAAACTTGTTCATATGCGCTAAGCAATGCTGTTGGAATTTAAAATATTACCTTCTGTGCGGCTGTTTATCAATTCTGAGAGATGGCGAGTCGTCGGCTTCTGCCCCCGTGCCGCTAGTGCTGGGGTGTACGGGGATAAACCTGAGCGCTCTTTTTCCCATGTTTGGGTCCTTCGAGGGAGGCGCTCAGCCCAACGAACAAGGCAATCGGACTATAATGCGTGAACACTCCCACTTAGCCATAGAATTCTATAATTTTAAATTTCGGCGAAGCCCCTGGTATTCGGAAGACCGAGTTCGGGGCGCTATCCATGCCTTGGCCGGACAGAGCCGACTCCTCGCTCTAAGCGGCATAAGTCTTTAAGGACTCGAAAAAACCTCTCGAACAGCGACCAACTCTCGCTTCATCATGACAGTCAGTTTTAGCTTTCTCCACTGAGGTGCTCGACCCAGCTCAACTGGGGCACAATCGCAGTGGTTCTCCTAGTGCTACCTTAGCCGATATAGTGGAACGTAAGGCACCAAAACATAGGAGCCGGACAAACCCAACTATTGACCCAAGACATGATTCGGAGCCGATGCATATAATGCTATAAGTTCGGGGTGCTGCACTTGTTAAAGTGTTCGGACTTCTCACACCATATTGAGGGGTACTAAAGCCCCTGGCGTATTTTGGCCGTACCAAAGTGTACGGGTGCAACATGTCGTTAAGGAACATATATTTACAGAAAAAGAGTAATGCAAAAATAGACAAAAGCTATGCATTGTTTATTAAAAAGGGCTGCGATCAAAGCAGAACGATACAAATAATGCGATAAGCAAAAGGTTGGACTATTTAACATGTCCGTTCCAGGGGCAGGCTGCGGAATGGTATGCGAAACAGGTATACTGCTCGTGATAGAGACCACCTGGGAGTTCCGTAATGTGGCGTGGCTTGTCTGCTTCCCTGGTTCTTGCATCGTTTATGCGGCAATTGAACTGCCGAACAGGCCTTCCGAAGAATGGAGTCCTGAAAGTAAGAGAAAATTAAAAAATCAGCAGCCCCTGGTGCTGTTTAAGCCGTGTTTCGGGCGTGCCGTGATGGTGCCCCCCCTGTACCCATGGTATTTCTAGAGCGTAGTTATGTACGCGAAGCACTGGTGTCGCCTTTTTGCGAGGGCTGGGGTTGGGGCCGCATTGCTACGCCTGCTCGGATCGTGCCAGGCGGTCTTGTTGTAGGTTACTCCGGGCGCGCTTGACGGTGTCCGGTCGTTTAGTGGCCGGACTGGAGAACTGCCTGGAGAGGCTGCTTTGTACTTCCGCTGCAAGGGCCGTCGTGTGCTCCTCCGTTCGGAGGGAGCGTTCGGTGTTTCCATTGACCGTAATTACTCCTTGAGGGCCTGACATTTTGAGCTTAAGGTATGCGTAGTGCGGTACCACATTGAACTTGGCAAATGCGGTTCGCCCGAGCAGTGCGTGATATCCACTGCGGAATGGGACTATGTCGAAGATTAACTCCTCGCTTCGGAAATTATCCAGAGATCCAAAGACCACTTCAAGTGTGACTGAGCCTGTACAGTTGGCCTCTACACCTGGTATTACGCCTTTAAAGGTCGTTTTGGTGGGCTTAATCCTCGAGGGATCTATGCCCATTTTCCGCACTGTATCCTGGTAAAGCAGGTTCAGGCTGCTGCCGCCGTCCATAAGGACTCTAGTGAGATGAAATCCGTCAATAATTGGGTCTAGAACCAATGCGGCGAATCCGCCATGACGGATGCTAGTGGGATGGTCCCTTCGATCAAAGGTGATCGGGTAGGAGGACCATGGGTTGAACTTTGGGGCGACTGGCTCTACCGCGTATACGTCCCTTAACGCGCGCTTCCGCTCCCTTTTAGGGACGTGGGTTGCGTATATCATGTTCACCGTCCGCACTTGTGGGGGAAAACCCTTCTGTCCACTGTTGTTCGGCGGCCGGGGCTCCTCGTTGTCATCGCCATGCAGCCCCTTGTCTTCATTTTCGGCATTTAACTTGCCTGCCTACTTGAACACCCAACAATCCATGTTGGTGTGATTGGCCGGCTTTTCGGGGGTGCCATGTATCTGGCACAAGCGGTCGAGTATTCGGTCCAAACTGGACGGGCCCCTAGGATTCCTTTTGAATGGCTTTTTCCGCTGACCGGATTTAGAGCCTCTGAATCCAGCATTAACTGCCGTATCCTCATCATTGTCTCCGTTAATGCGGCGCTTCTGCTTGTTGCGACGCGACCTGCCACTACTGTCCCTGGTATCCGAATTACCAGGGTTCTTGGTCATATTGTTGCTACGAGCAAGCCAGCTGTCTTCTCCCGCGCAAAAGCGGGTCATAAGTGTCGTGAGGGCTGCCATAGACTTCGGCTTTTCCTGTCCTAGGTGCCGGGCAAGCCACTCGTCGCGGATATTGTGCTTGAAGGCTGCTAGGGCCTCTGCGTCCGGACAGTTGACTATTTGATTTTTCTTTGTTAGGAACCGTGTCCAGAATTGCCTGGCCGATTCCTCTGGCTGCTGAATTACGTGGCTTAGGTCATCGGCGTCTGGTGGTCGCACATAAGTGCCCTGGAAATTGTTGAGGAATGCGGCTTCCAGGTCCTCCCAACAACTGATTGATCCTGCTAGCAAGCTGTTAAGCCAATGCCGAGCTGGTCCTTTAAGCTTGAGTGGGAGGTATTTGATGGCGTGGAGATCATCGCCGCGGGCCATGTGGATATGAAGGAGATAATCCTCGATCCATACCACAGGATCTGTTGTGCCATCATATGATTCGATGTTTACGAGTTTGAAACCCTCGGGGATTTGATGATCCATTACTTCGTCTGTGAAGCATAGTGGGTGTGTGACGCCTCTGTACTGGGCTATATCACGACGTAGATCCAATGAGCTTTGTCTACTGTGTTCGGCCTTACCGGATTTATGTCCGGCATGACAGTTATTGTCTCGAGTCGTGGGGCGCCCACGCAATCCATAGATCGATCTTGTTTGCCTTGCCTTGTCCTCCAACATATCTCGCAGGTCTGGCGCATTTTCCCGTGCCTTGGTACGGGGTGCGGCTTGAGTGGAGGGCCGAGAGGCCTCTCTGTCGCGGCCACGAGGTGGCCGGTCGGCCGTATCAAGTGCTGGTGATGTAGGTTTAAGTGCTTCCTCCTCTAATCGGGGTAGCAACCTGCGCTTTGGGTAGCTCTTGGAGGGGCGTTCGAGTTTATGCTCTTCGGCCGCAAGGACTTCAGTCCATCTGTCGACTAGCAAATCTTGATCAGCTCTAAGCTGTTACTGTTTTTTCTTGAGGCTTCTTGCCGTGTCCATAAGCCTGCGTTGAAAACGCTCTTGCTCGATGGGATCCTCTGGCACGACGAATTCGTCGTCGTCGAGGCTTGCCTCGTCTTCGGAGGGAGGCGTATAGTTATCGTCCTCGACCTCTCTGTCTGCCGCTCTCTCGTGAGGGCTGGCTTCTCCATCCTCCTGTGCTGAATCTTGCTGGAGGGGGTTTTCTTTAGCGCTCTCCGGAGTATTATTATCTCCCGTGCTGGAGTCACCGTACTTGCTTTGGCGGGATTTTGAGCGGCGCTGCTGACGCCGGCGCTTAGGCTGTTTCTTGGAGGGGTCATCCTCCGTTGTTCCATCGCCATCTCCTTCTTTTGGGGTCTCCACCATGTATATGTCATACGATGAGGTGGCTTTCCAGGGCCCAGTAGGCGCTGGTTCTTCATCGTCTCCTACATCGGCGTCCATACCGTCGATGTCTTCGAAGTCGAAGTCGAGCATGTCGGTTAAATCGTCGACAGTGGCTACAAAGTGGGTGGTGGGTGGGCTTTGAATTTCTTCATCGTCCGTATCCCAACCTTGCTGACCGTAGTTCGGCCAGGGCTCTTCTGATAGAGAGAGAGAGAGACTTTAGTGTCTTCAGAATATCGCCGAAAGGCGAGTGCTGAAAGATATCCACGGCAGTAAACTCCATGATCGGCGCCCAATCGGATTCGATCAGCAGGGGTGCGGAGGGTTCGGAATCCGGAGAGGAGTCCGGCTCCCTGGAGTCACGAGTCTCGCGGAGTGCGGGGCTGGTGTTCGGCTCGATCGCCGTTGGGATCGCAGCCCCCGAGGCGGCGTCCAACCACCCATCCTCGATCGGCGCACTAGGCTCCGAATTAAGGGTCAAGCCGATGCGGGTGCGGCCTCCAGGGCACTGTTCGGCGGCAGAGCTTGATCATGCTCGTCGTGACAGTGAGGCGCGCTCAGCAGTGGCTCGAATCCGTCGAAGATCAAGTCCCCACGGATGTCAGCCATGTAGTTTAAACTTCCAAATCTGACCTGACGGCCAGGGGCATAGCTTTCGATCTGCTCCAGATGGCCAAGTGAATTGGTTCGCAGTGCGAAGCCGCCGAAGACGAAGATCTGTCCGGGGAGGAAGGTCTCACCCTGGACTGCATCGCTATTGATGATAGTAGGAGCCATCAAGCCTGACAGCGACGACACAGAGGAACTCTCAATGAAAGCACCAATGTCGGTGTCAAAACCGGCGGATCTCGGGTAGGGGGTCCCGAACTGTGCGTCTAGGCCGGATGGTAACAGGAGGCAAGGGACACGAAGTTTTACCCAGGTTTGGGCCCTCTCGATGGAGGTAAAACCCTACGTCCTGCTTGATTAATATTGATGATATGGGTAGTACAAGAGTAGATCTACCACGAGATCGGAGAGACTAAACCCTAAAAGCTAGCCTATGGTATGATTGTTGTGTATGAATGTGTTGTCCTACGGACTAAAACCCTCCGGTTTATAGACACCGGATAGGGTTAGGGTTACATAGAGTCGGTTACAATGGTAGGAGATCTACATATCCGTATCGCCAAGCTTGCCTTCCACGCCAAGGAAAGTCCCTCCCGGACACGGGACGAAGTCTTCAATCTTGTATCTTCATAGTCCAGGAGTCCGGCTGAAGGTATAGTCCGGCCATCCGGACACCCCCTAATCCAGGACTCCCTCAACGAGCGTTAAATGTGTTTAACGTGCAACTGATATCATACCAAATATTGCACTAATCACGAGATTAATAAACAAATAATAGCATACTTAATATCCGCATGCAATTAATGTATTGCCTAAATATTAACATGCGTTGCACGTGCACATTTACTAGTATTAAAGAAGAGACTCGGTGGCCATAGATTTCACTAGTGGCTTCTCTCGAGAAAAGTAGCAAACGGCGAGTAAACAAATTACTGTTGGGTAATTGATAGAACTTCAAATAATCATGACGATATCCAGGCAATGATCATTATATAGGCATTACGTCCAAGATTAGTAGACCGACTCCTGCCTGCATCTACTACTATTACTCCACATATCGACCGCTATCCAGTATACATCTAGTGCATTAGGTTCATGGAAAACGGAGTAATGCAATAAGAACGATGACATGATGTAGACAAGATCTATTTATATAGAAGTAGACCCCATCTTGTTATCCTTAATGGCAATGATACATACGTGTCGGTTCCCCTTCTGTCACTGGGATCAAGCACCGTAAGATCGAACCCATCACAAAGCACCTCTTCCCATTGCAAGATAAATAGATCAAGTTGGCCAAAAAAACTCAAATATCGGAGAAGAAATACGAGGCTATAAGCAATCATGCATATAAGTGATCAAAGAAGACTCAAATAACTTTCATGGATATAAAAACATAGATCTAATCATAAACTCAAAGTTCATCAATCCCAACAAACACGCCGCAAAAAGAGTTACATCATATGGATCTCCAAGAGGCCATTATATTGAGAATCAAGAGAGAGAGAGAGAGATGAAGCCATCTAGCTACCAACTACGGACCCGTAGGTCTACAATGAACTACTCACACATCATTGGAGAGGCACCAATGGACATGATGAACCCCTCCGTGATGGTGTCTAGATTGGATCTGGTGGTTCTGGAACTTGTGGCGACTGAAATTGATTTTCGTCGACTCCCCTAGGGTTTCTGGAATATTGAGGTATTTATAGAGTAAAAAAGTGGTCCGGGGGCACGCGAGGTGGGCACAACCCACCAGGGTGCGCCTGGTCCTCCAGACGCACCCTGGTGGGTTATGTTCCCCTCGGAGCAACCCGTAGGTGCTTCTTTGGCTTACTGGATGTCTTTTGATCCAAAAAACCCACAAAAAATTTCGCTGCATTTGGACTCCATTTGGTATTGATTTCCTGCGATGTAAAAAACATGCAAAAAATAGCAACTAGCACTTGGCACTATGTCAATATGTTAGTACCAAAAAATGATATAAAATGACTATAAAATGATTATAAAACATTCAAGAATGATAATATACTAGCATGGAACAATAAAAAAAATTATAGATACATTGGAGACGTATCAGCATCCCCAAGCTTAATTCCTGCTCGTCCTCGAGTAGGTAAATGATAAAAATAGAATTTTTGATGTGGAATGCTGCCTAACATGTCATGTCATCTCATCTCATATTCTTTTCTTTGTAGCATGGACATTTGGACTTTTATATGGTTCAAAGCAATAGTCTAGTTTTGACATGATAACTTAAATACTCAAGCATATCAACAAGCAACCATGCCTTTCAAACTATCAACGCTAAAATAAGTTCTCCCTAGCCCATCATGCTCAATTATTGATCCATTCATGAAGCACACTCACATATTAGCTACACCCAATGCTCAAGTACAATCATAGTGCCCCTTGGTTGGTGCTTTATAAGAGAAGATGGAGACTCAAATACAAAATAAAAATTGCATAAAGTAAAAGAAAGACCATTCGCAGAGGGAAGTAGGGATTTGTAGAGGTGCCAGAGCTCAAAGCGAAAATCGAGAGATAAAAACATTTTGAGAGGCATATACTTTGCTCACCAACGAAAACGACTTAGAGCTCCCAACACTTTCCATGCTAGATATACCATAGGCGGTTCCCAAACAAAAAAAATAAAGTTTATTCATTTTTGAACCATACTTTCACTTTCCATGTCTAACCGTATCCACGGGTGCCTTCCATACCAACACTTTCCAAGGAATTTATTATTTGACAACATAAAGTAAATTCATTTTTTATTTCAGGACTGGGCATCCCTAATACCTTTGCCTTACTCTCGCGCAATGACAAGTGATTAAACACTCATCGTGAGAATAACACATCTAGCATGGAAAATATTGACCACCCCTCACCACCTCCCGAGCGGTACGAGCACACAAAAGAGAAATTTATTTTTAAAATTGGAGATGGCACATACAAATTTGCCTATAATGGCAAAAGAATACTGCATGTAGGTATGTATGGTGGAATCATGTGGCAAAACTAGTTTAAAGGATTTTGGATGCACAAGTAGTGATCATACTTAGTGCAAAATGAAGGCTAGCAAAAGATTGAGAAGCGACCAACCAAGAAACGAATAATCTCATAAGTGAGCATTGAGCATAATTAACACCAAATAATGCACCACAAGTAGGATGTAATTTCATTGCATAACTATTGACTTTCGTTCTTGCATAGGGAATCACAAACCTTAACACCAATATTCTTACTAAAGCATAATTACTCATCAACATGACTCACACATCACATCATCATATCTCAAAACTATTACAAGAAATCAAGTTTATTTTGTCCAATGATCTTCATGAAAGTTTTTATTACATCCTTCTTGGATATCTATCACTTCGGGACTAATTTTCATGTGTTGCTTTTGACAAGCTCAAACAAATATAAGTGAAGATCATGAGCATAATATTTCTTTCTCTCAAATTAATTTAAGTGAAGCAAGAGAGAATTTCTTGAAAATTTTACTAACGCTCAAATAAATCTAAGTGAAGCAAGAGAGCATTTCTTCAAAAATACTAAAGCACATCGTGCTCAAAAAGATATAAGTAAAGCACTAGAGCAATTCCATAGCTCATAAAAACTTAACTAAAGCATAGAGAGCAATTCTAACAAGTCATGGCATAATTTCGGCTCTCTCAAATAGGTGTGTCCAGCAAGGAATCAAGACTTAAAAAAAGCAAAAAAAGCAAAGACTCATATCATACAAGATGCTCCAAGCAAAACACATAGTATGTGACGAATAAAAATATAGCTTCTAGTAAAATACCGATGGTCATTAGAAAAAAGGGGATGCCACTCGGGGCATCCCCAAGCTTAGTTGCTTGCTTCTCTTTGGATAATAGCTTGGGATGCCATGGGCATAGCCAAGCTTACACTACAAAAAAAAGACACATCCGTGACATTTTGGGCCGAACGAATTTTTTTTCTGTCATACATATGACACTTCTATGACGATAATTATGACAAAACCTGGTATCACCATAGATGCGGTGGGCTCCTACTTCTATGACAAAAAATCATGACAGAAAATGGGCTTTTCGTCCTGGGCGGGCCGGAGACGCAGCTGCATGACATTCTTTGGGCCGTCCATGACGGAAAAAACCGTGGTAGAAGCGAGGGGGAGGAAAATTTCGGGGAGTTCCCGGTTACGGTGGGAGGTCAGGGGCCGAGCAATGCGCGCTCCTCTCGTACACGTACACGCGTATGTGCGAGGCGTTGGCTCTAACTGAACCCGAGCGAGGCGTTGGACTCTAACTGAAGCCGAGCGATTGCATTGCAGGCTACGCGTTAATGAACCCGAGCGATCGATCGATGGCTGTTAACTGAACCCGATCGAGCGATTCCTTCGCTACTGCTGCTAACTGAAGCCGATCGATTGGATGAACAGTGAGCGTTGCGGGGGGGGGGGGGGGGGGGGGTTGGATGAACAGTGAGCGGTGGCGTTGCCTCTGGATGAACAGGACCCCGTGGTGTGGTGGAGGGCTGGATGAACAATAGACGATGGAGGGGTGCCCGTGGAGGGGTGGATGAATAGGACCCCGTGGTGTGGAGGGCTGGATGAACAGTAGACGGTGGAGGGGTGCCCGTGGAGGGGTGGTTGAACAGGACCCCGTGGTGTGGAGGGCTGGATGAACAGTAGACGGTGGAGGGGTGCCCGTGGAGGTGTGGTTGAACAGGACCCCGTGGTGTGGAGGGCTGGATGAACAGTAGACGGTGGAGGGGTGATTGAACAGTAGCCGGTGGAGTAGCGCACGGTGGAGGCTGGATGAACAGGAGCCCATGGAGGCTGGAGGAGGTCGACGGTGGAGATGAACAGTATCCCATGGAGTCCCGTTTTGCGGTACGCCACACCCCTCCCGATGAACAGGACCCCCGTTTCGACCTAGCGCTCCAACACAAGTTCGTTTCGTCTGTTTTGCGGTACGCCACACCCATCCCGATCAACAGGACCCCCGTTTCGACCATAGGAGGTTGCGGTACACCAGACCCCTCCCGATGAACATGATCCCGTTTCGAACGTGGCCGGTCCAACACAAGGCCGTTTCCTCCGTTCTGTGGTACGCCAGGCCTCGTTTCCATCGCCTGTTCCGTCCAAGCCCTCCCGATGAACATGACACATTCCGTTGCCTCCCCATGAACACGACACATTCCATTTCCTCCCCATGAACACGACGACGACGCTATTTCTCCGTTCCGACCTAGCCATGTACACGAGCCCTGGCCGTACGTATGCACGAGTAGGCGTTCGAGACCCCGCCCGTATGTACACATACATGGCCGTATTTTCTTTCTTGCACCCTGGCCGCTGTATGTATGTGTACATGCTACGTGCGCGCCTCTACTACGACACGTGCGCGCCTCTACATCGACCAGTATATATGTACATACACGTTCGCAACCAGAATGACAACGCTACGTACGCTTCGACCAGGTGGGTCCCGACTGTCAGGCACTTCCTTGCGTGCGAAGATGTAGCTGGTGGGTCCCAGCAGTCAGGGGGGTGAAATACGGTGGCCCGTCCGGTGGGTCCCTGCTGTCAAGTGGAGGAATAATTATTTTGCACGTAATAAGGAGGCACTTCCTTGCTGCGGCCGTGGACCCAGCTGTCAGCCTCTCCACGTACAGTCCATGTCCGATGGAAGCCGTTCCTTGACCACGTTGACCACGCCGCGCCGAGAGCACCAGGGCGGTGGACGACGGCGAGGCCTAGGAAGGGGACGATGCGGAGCCGGGGAAGACGCGACAGTGGATGCCCACGCGTAGAGGAGTATGAGGGTTCCCTGGTTCGCTGCGGTGTGAGGCTGCCGTCACCGCAGAATAACAGGGGGTGTGGGTGAGTAGAGGGATGGCCTGGCCAGCGGTGGGAGTAGTAGGGGGC
This sequence comes from Triticum urartu, assembly GCF_003073215.2. NCBI lineage: Eukaryota > Viridiplantae > Streptophyta > Magnoliopsida > Poales > Poaceae > Triticum > Triticum urartu. Next base: position 573,873,259 of record NC_053023.1, on the reverse strand, counting down.
GATGAGGCCTCCGCCGCATCGCAGCCGGCCACGGGAGGCAGGAGCACGAGGCACGACCGGCGCTGGTTTGGGCGGCTGGAGCAAGAAGACCAGAGGTTGAAGAAGCGCTACGGCCGTTGGATGGACATCGTACGGTCACTGGATCTAGAATCGTGCATATTGACTAAGTTGACAAAGCCCTCCGTCCCCATCAACTTAGTAGGCCCACAAGTCAGCCTCCCACCAAGGTGGGTCCCAGCTAGCAGGGGGTATTCATTTTTTTAGCATAATAAGGAGGCACTTCCTTGCGTGCGAAGATATAGCTGGTGGGTCCGAGCTATCAGCGGCGGTAACGTTTTTTTCGTGAAATACAGAGGCCCTTTCGGTGGGTCCCTGATGTCAGGTGGAGGAATCATTATTTTGCGCGTAATAAGGAGGCATTTCCTTGCTTGCGGCCGTGGACCCAGCTGTCGGCCTCTCCACGTACAATCCACTTCAGATGCATGTCGGTCGTTGACCACGTTGACCAGGCCGCGCCGAGAGCACCAGGGCAGTGGACGACGGCGAGGCCTAGGAAGGGAACGACACGGAGGCAGGGAAGAATCGGCAGTTGTTTCCCACACAGAGGGGAGTATGACTGTACAAGGGTTTACTGGTTCGTCTGCCGTCACCGGAGAATAACAACAGGTGTGGGTGAGTAGAGGGATGGCTAGACCAGCGATGGGAGTACGGTGGGGCGGTGAGGCCTGCGCGGCAGCACAGCCGGCCGCGGGGAGGAGGGAGCAGGCAGTCCCACCGACGCTTGTTTGAGCGGCTGGAGCAGGAAGAGCAGAGATTGAAGAAGCACGACGACCGTTCGATGGACATCCAACAGAAACTGCTTGTGTGTCAACTTTTTTTAGGAAAGCCTCAAATCTGTGGAAAACAGCATACATCCCATCTGCCATTATTTCTAATAATTTACAGTGCATTTGCTAATTCTTAAGGTTTTTTTGAACCCATATTCTTTTTGTTAGCATTACAGCCCATATTGTGGCCACGGTTAAAAAATTAACAAAATTTTGCATATTTCGGTGCGGTCCGAACTGTTTTTAATCCCGAAATTTTGACTCACATTCAAATTGATTTTAAAAATAAATGTATATCAATATAAAATCCTACAAATTCTCCACGCATAAAAATTAATGTAATTTAAAATCTCGAAATGAAAAAAAAGATATTTTAAACTAATTGCCGGTTTGATGTGTTTTTAAAATGTACAACCCATTTCTCATTACTGATGGGCCATTTTCTCGGCCAGCCGAATGAAGCTCTCCTCGTCTTGAAAGATTTGCAGCCCAAGAGGCCTGACAAAGCGACTTACTTGGCAAATCACAAAAAAACTGGGCTGTGGCCGTGGACCCAGCTGTCAGCCTCTCCACGTACAGTACTCTTCCGATGGAAGTCGGTCGTTGACCACATTGACCACGCCGTGCCGAGAGCACCAAGGCGGTGGACGACGACGAGGCCTAGGAAGGGGACGACACGAAGCCGGGGAAGACGCGGCAGTGGATGCCCATGCAGAGAGGAGTACGAGGGTTCACTGGTTCGGCTGCGGCGAGGCTGCCGTCGCCGCAGAATAACAGGGGGTGTGGGTGAGCAGAGGGATAGCATGGGCCAGCGGTGGGAGTAGTAGGGGGCGGTGAGGCCTTTGCGGCATCACAGCCGTCCACGAGAGGCAGGAGCAGGCGACATGATCGGCGCAGCTTTGGGCGGTTGGAGCAAGAAGATCAGAGGTTGAAGAAGCACTACGGTCGTTGGATGGACATCGTACGGTCACTGGAGCTAGAATCGTTCATATTGACTAAGTTGACAAAGCCCTCCATCCTCGTCAACTTAGTAGGCCCACAAGTCAGCCTCCCACCATGGTGGGTCCCAGCTAGCAGGGGGAGTATTCATTTTTCTGTGCGTAATAAGGAGGCACTTTCGGTGGGTCCAAGCTGACAGGGGGGCGTTTTTTTCGTGAAATATGGTGGTCCGTCCGGTGGGTCCCAGCAGTCAGGGGCAAACGTTTTTTTCGCGAAATACGGTGGCCCGTCCGGTGGGTCCCAGCAGTCAGGGGGGAAACATTTTTTCCATGAAATACTGGTGGCCCGTACGGTGGGTCCCTGCTGTCAGGTGAGGAATAATTATTTTGCGCGTAATAAGGAGGCACTTCCTTGCGGCTGCCGTGGACCCCGCTGTCAGCCTCTCCACGTACAGTACTCTTCCGATGGAAGTCGGTTGTTGACCACATTGACCACCCCGTGCCGAGAGCGCCACGGCGGTGGACGAAGGCGAGGCCTAGGAAGGGGACGACGCGGAGCCGGGGAAGATGCGGCAGTGGATGCCCACGCGGAGAGGAGTACGAGGGTTCACTAGTTCGGCTGCAGTGTGAGGCTGCCGTCGCTGCAGAATAACAGGGGGAGTGGGTGAGTGGAGGGATGGCCTGGCTAGCGGTGGGAGTAGTATGGGGACGGTGAGGCCTCCGTGGCAGCACAGCCGGCCACGGGAGGCAGGAGCATGCGGCACGACCGGCGCTGCTTTGGGCGGCTGGGGCAAGAAGACCAGAGGTTGAAGAAGCACTACGGCCGTTGGATGGACATCGTTGACCACGCCGCGCCGAGAGCACCAGGGCGGTGGACGACAGCGAGGCCTACAAAGGGAACGACACGGAGCCGGGGAAGACATGGCAGTGGCTGCCCACGCGGTGGAGAGTACGAGGGTTGATTGGTTCGGCTGCCGTCGCCGGAAAATAACAGGAGGTGTGGATGAGTAGAGGGATAGACAGGCCAGGGATGCGAGTATGATGGGGCCGTGAGGCCTTCTCGGCAGCACTGCTGGCCACGGGAGGCGGGAGCAGGCGGTTCCGACAGCGCTGGTTTGGGTGGCTGGGGCAGGAAGATCAGAGACTGAAGAAGCACGATTGCCGTTAGATTGACATCTAATGGTCTGACGCTGGTAGAGTCGATTGTTGACTAAGTTTCTTTTTTGAGAAACCTTGTGTACGCATGAACTTAGTAGGCCCACAAGTCAGCCTCCAAATCTATGGCAGACAACATAAAGCCCATTTGCTATTTTTTTATAATTTGTAGCCCATTTTCTAATTCTTAAGTAATTTATTACAGCCCATATTCTGCCCAGGACCATGGTCAAAAAGTCCAACCTTATTTTGCATATTTCGATGGAGTCCGAACTGTTGTAATCCCGAAATGATAAACATTTTTTAAGAACTTATTGATTTGCCAAAAAAATCGTTTTGTTTTTGTAAGCAAATAAGACGTGGGACAATTTAGTTGGTTTAAGGGAAAACCAGTGGTAAAAAAGTCAGCGCTGGGTAGGAAAAAACAACAAAACTAAGGATGTAAATATGAAAAGGGAATTTTATGTGTTTTTAATATAATGATACGTGTATATGAACTAGTAAAACTATAGGTAGAGATTAGAAAACGGATGTAGGACATGCGTTTCATGAGGAAAATAGAACTGGGCTGTGTGTTTGATTCAGTAAAAAAAAATTGCCTACGGATGTTGTAAGACAAAATATAACTAACGCTGGCGGGCCAGAGGCCCGTAGATACCTGCTGGATCTTTGTGCCCCGTTGTCGTCATGGGCTGGGCCTGTTAAAAACAAAACAACCCTGGGCAATCTACAGTCTAGTTGAAACTTGCTCGACCTGAAAAAACAATATACGTGCTCAATAAACGAGAGAATTCTGCAAGTACAGACTGATAACTGGGATGCAGCACAGATATTGTTTTTTTATCGTGATAATAAGTGCATGCACTTGTTTCTAAAAAATTTGGAGAACTGGGAATTCGAACGGCGGGTGCTTATGCTACCCATCAAATAAAAATCAGGTGCCTGAAAATTCGTTTCGAAACAAATGATTCAGCTTTATATCCACGTCGACCCTCGGCATGATGGTTGGAAGCAAATGCAAGTTCATACCAAAAGATCGTTAATAACAATACCAACTTGCGGACGACAAGGTAGTACAACTACCAATACCAAACTAACTTATAATCTTTTTACTCCTGGCCCTAGTGTTCGTCTGGTAGAAAATCTTGTAGAGGACCAGCTCCCGCTCCTTCTCTGGCTCCAAGTCCCCGAGGTGGTACTGGTGCATCACCCAGTTGGTCCTCTGCTGGTCAAAGTTCTTGTTGGTGTGCAGCACCAGAACCTTTTTTGCTGCCCGTCTGCCGGCCGTTGACCATCATCGGCAAGGTATTGCTGGTCTTGTGCCACATCGCGTGCATGCCACACTCTGACTGTATCTTGCGACGCGTCCACGCGCCCCTTTTGAACGCCCTGGAATTGCGTTGGAAGAAATGCTTCCTTAGGCCACTCAGTGTGATACCTGCAGTATTGTGGAATACAGGTTTTAGTGTACCTAGTTGGCATTTTCATAACATCTTTGGCATGTTGCAGTCACTTGTTTCACTTTTTATTAACTGTCAAATTGTAATTGCTTCACCAGGTCTGCGTCTAAAAAGAAAAATAGAGCTATAAAAAAGGAATATGTTTGTGCAAGTAGATGGCCGATCGGTGTCTTACCTGGAAGTTTCTCAGGTTGGGTGTAACATATGCCGTGCTCGCTGTCGATGGTTGGTATGAACAAATCAATGAGAGACTGAAATCTCACGCTGTCAGCACTCACTTTGGCCTCAAGGTGCTCGATCATCTCCTGATCTGTGGGATCGGACTTGACGCCAGCTAGTAGCATGGGCCAATCCTTCTTCGACTTGCATCGATAATTCCAGTTATATGGTACTCAATGTATGATCAATCGACTGTTTTAAGTGAATGATAAAAGATTTCGACATATAAGTGGTACTCCAAATCCGAAGTCCAGAATACCCGAATACACCGCCGGGATTCTTGTGTCACCTCACGCGCAGCATGTTGTCACGTCAATTCAATGTGTGGACATGATGAATAATTTGATCGACATATACTAGTACTGCTACTGTACTACTTACTAGTCGTATTTAGTGTCACAATTTATACATAGGTTTAACTAACAAGTACGTACTTGAAGCCTAACTGATATATATATGGCTTCTGCACAACATCTCCATCACCATTATCAGTACATCCTACGCAGGTGAGTTAGGATGCACTTGATCTCAGGAAGGTATCTATCCTTCAAACCAGAGGAGTGCTTCAAACCAACAACAGTACATAATATCCAACAAAAGAGGGTCGTGCTACAGCAGCAGAATACATGACTCAGTCTAGATATCAGCACGAATCAAGTTGTGCATATTTGCTGTTGGCATGAACCACATCGCCGCATGTCGGGTTTGCAAAAGCCATCCATCGCATGGAAGCTTGATGCCTTTCACACACTGAAGATTATCTGGCAACAAGCTGTGTCGACGGATCTCTGGATATGGTGATTCATGAAACCCATGGTATGATGTGTAAACACAACCCTGCCTCGCGAATGGAAGTTGCATAGCATAGTAATCATCACCGGTGATATGATCGATGATTGGTTGGATGATTGGATAATTGAGCCTGAGGAACAAGGAGTGGTTGCCGAGGCTGTAAACCCGCCTCCAGTTGAATACGCCTGGCCCAACAGAGCTGGGATGTTTGTCGAACATGAAGCAGCCATAGCCATCAATGTCACAAACGCCCCACGCATTGTACTGCATGTGGTTTGATGTAATGGTTTGGTCAATTTGGTACGTGCAAATGAGGGAGTATCACCATATGGAGGGAACAGAGGAAGCTTGAAATATGAACATGTCAATGGGAGGGAGTAAGCCCCATGCATGCATGCAACATGCAACACTCACACGTACACATGGACGCACGCAACACTCACGCACCCATGCGGCACACAGCACACGACGCAACACACACGCTCACGCTCAAGTGCTCAACCTACTTCCTACATCCGTGAAAGACTGTACATTTAGAGATTTACACATTGACCAGGGCATAATTAACGCCCAAAAGTAGCAGACTTATGTGTGCATGCGACCATTGAGATAAGAAGATTAAATGAAGGCCGTTGCATGCTGTAATTAAGGATAGACATGTAGCCTATACCTACAGCACAAGTTGGTGCATTAGTCAATCAATATCGATTTAGATTAAAGGCTAAATGCATTGGAAGTGTAGATGTACATCATGTAGTACACTCTTTGTTGGAAGACCGAGGGAGGACACGTGCATGCACTCACATACACAGCCAGGGCAGTTCGTGCGCAAGGGTTGGACTCGTGTCGCGCCTGCGTAAAGTTTTGTTTAACTGATTTCTTTGCTCTGCCAACTGACAGGTGGGACCCAGAAACCAGGTGACAATTTAACCAATCAACAAAGTGCCACGTCGACTATGTGGCCGGTCAGTAGGGTGCAATACGGTGCTCTACGATGAGCTAGTGATCGCATAATCGCTGCAAAACTATATATAGTGACTGTAAAGAGCATACTGTTACATACGTTGACCGCCAGTGTATTTTTCTCGTTTCAAATTAAGCCATATTAATCGGAAAGGACGCAGTATGGACTACTACTACTACTAGTACTGCTTTGATGTGTCCCATCAACTCGCCGGACGAGGAGAAGCTTGCTTACTACGCCTCTCCCTCGCCCACACGCGCGGTGGTTCGCAGGACGAGGAGAGGGTTTTGACTATAGCGCCCTCTCCCTCTCCCTCTCCCTCGCCCTCGCAGTGGATGTGTAGCAGTTCAATCAGTGTCAAATTACCAGAAGCATATTGTACTGTAGTATCATCATTGTTGGACCTTCCGAAGAGGCGAAGAGCCAAGTGCAAGGTTCACACGAGTACGAACTGTTGAACCTCCCGAAGAGGCAAAGAGCCAAGCGCAAGGTTTTATAGGAGTTGTCGTCCTAGTAGGAGTGTACTAGTACAACTATAGCGAACGATGCTACTGTATGATGCCGCCACGCCACGTATATCCAAAGCTGTGCCACCTTTTTGTCTCAAAGTGCCTGTTGGAGCCCGTGCAACAACCACACAAGTTGCACGTACACATAACACATTTACTAGCAATAAATTCTAAAGGACAAATGCCAGTATGCCACACAAGTTCATCTCCAACTCATGTGATAAATCTGTGCACGACTAGTCTACATATATTCACAGCGCTACCGTTCATAATTACCGTACTCCACTTACACGTTATAGATGGGCTACATGTCCTCCTCCAGGTTCCAGTCCCAGGTGTTCTTCATGGATGGCACGATCCATAGCAGTGGGCAACGGGAATCATTGTCGCAGCTTTCTAGTCCGGTTCCACACGATGGAGACTCATCCAAGCTGAAGCGGCATAAATCAGGGATAGCGTGTCCCAGCATGTCGTTCATCCGGCGGTGCGCACTAAAGACACAACCATGCTTCATGAACGGTAGGCCTTGCATGTCGTGCATGGAAGGTGGCATCCGCTTCACAATGGGGTAGCTGTCCCCGATGAAAAGCGACTACTCTCCAAGAGTGTTCCTCGGCATCCACGTAGCATCACGGGGGTCGAACTCGGCGTCGTTCATCTGGTACACGCGGCATCCCAGATCTGGACACATGATGACATACATAGTCAAGGTCCATGCATAATAATGTTGTGCTCAAATGTGGCGGTCAGTAATACTGTGCAGCAAATAGTACTACTCCGGTATAGAGGAAGTAAAATAACCGGCTTATTATATATAGCCACTCTTGGCTACATGGATGAGATAGTAAGACATGGAAAAACAAAAATGGTGGCAGCTAGTGGGTTCAAGTCTTCAAGGGCCTAGCTAGCTATACGCGTCCTCCAAGGTAAAAAGTACTCCTACTAGTACTACAAAGTATACTACTAGTACAACAATGAAAGAGAAGGCGAGAGGGTTAAAAAATGGAATACCTGGGTAGATGGTGACGGTCCGATCGTGGTAGATTATGTGACCATGTTACACATCAGTGGTACCATGGGTAACGACTGCTAAGATAGTTGATCCCAATATGCCAAAGTCAGCTACAAGGTTCCAGGTTAGACCGAATCGTGGATGCAAATGCACATCTAGGATCGGCGATCTTATTTTGATCGGGGGATGACTGGTCCCTGCAAAATAATGGAGTACCGTTAGGGATGCAAATGATGGTTTGTGCATTCTGTTTGTAATCTCCCGTACCGTAGGATGTCAACTAGATGAAACAAGTCCACTGGCTTGTCACCGCGAAGATGCGGCCTAGATGGCGCACGACGTCTTCGAACGTGTAGGCGTACAAATCTGCCGCCGCCAACATGCGCCAGCCTCTGCCGTTACTGCCTCCTGCATTGATGGCAATCCTTATGTCGAACACCGCGATGAGATAGTAATTGTCGTAGCCACGTCGCTTTGTCGGTGGGTCCGCAATTGCTATCTTCTTCAATCTCATGTAGGCATCATCATACGTATTCTTGCCCAGCCAGTCCGGAAGGCCGATCCCAATGGTGGAGAAGGGGTCTACCGGAACGGCCGCACTGCTGTGGATGTTGTGCAAAATCATGGTGGTATCCGGCCAGAGGTATGCAAGCCAATCTTCGTTGGCACTGACCCAGACCTATATATAAGACGGTGGGCAGCGGAGAAATTACGGGATGGAAATGGAATAACTAAGTACTACATGATCAAACTCCATTACTGACCTGCTCATCGGATAAAATCCGACTACCTCTCAACGTCGTCAACTCTAGCGGAGTCAACGTGCAACCATGGCCAGGGAGCGGTGGACTGTTCGAAGAATTGTCCCATAGAAGAACCTTCTCCTCGAGGACGCATGGAAGACCAACAAGCATGGCCTTTTCCCAAGCCTGTTTAAGCAGCGTCTTGAAAAAGTTGGTGCAGGAAGCACCGAGTCTTGCAGCGGTGAGGACGTCGGAGCGGTGTGTGATTTCTCCCAGAGAATCGTCGTCCAAGGTCTCCCAGCCCCGACGAGGAGGAGAACCGCCCGGCGAATCCATGGGAGCAGCGACGGACTGCCTTCTCTTCGGGGGGAGGGGAACTGGCGAGGAGGAGATAAGAGCGTAGTAACCGCAGGGCCTCGTCCCTTCCAACTGTAGATCGCTCCTCAGCGAAGGGGTGAGGCTATTATTTACTACTCTAAATAGTAGCACTAGTAAGAAATTTTTGGCACCAGGTAGTAGTTTTTGGTACCATGGAGTACTAGTACTAGCATTATGGAACGTTATGGGATTGCATTATACTGTAAATAATAGCATTAGTAAGAAATTTTTGGCACTAGGTAGTAGTTTTTGGCGTGGATTAAGAAATTTTGGGTATGTTTTTGCCATTTTTTGTACACGCCAACTAGTGTCAAAAATGTCATACATTATGTGACGGAGGAGTACGTACTCGTACTGTAGCAGTACTAGTACTAATTTTCTCAACTAGTAGTGCGATGTACTGTACTTCTAGTCTAGTTTTGTATAGTGCACCAGTTTTGAACTCTTGAATCTCAGGGCCAAGGAGCTACAGTTGGAAGTGGAGGGTACTACTGTTCTCTAGAACCATCACCGTACTATCAATGCAGGGGAAGTACACCTGCGTAGTAGCCTAGTGGGTACTCTCGGTGCTCTATTCAGCCGCTCCTCTCACGTAGCTGGCCTACTTAGCCGCTCCTCTCACGCACACACTAGCAGCCTGTTTATCAGCAATGGTTACCACGGGGGCAGAACATTTGAGTTATTTGATACAGCGAGACTAGGCTTTTTGCTTCCATTTGTGGAGGTGTAATGGATCTCGTCGAACTTTATTAGTAGTTCCTTCTTTATGAATGAGATGAAGAAAAGCTTTTGCCTCCGTTTCAAAAAAAAACACGGCAAGAGGAATTTCTTTCATAGTAGAGTCGATAATGGAGTGAAGTCCATGCATGCAACGCCACAAGCTACAGAGTAGTAGTAGAGCACTTTACGTACAGACCCATATTGCACAGTTCCCAATGCCCCGCCAGGCTTTTCCGGCTCCTTGGGCTTAATTGGGAGGCGCTAGTTTAAATATGCTACTAGCTGGAAGCTGCAAGCGAGGTGCGGCTAGGGCGAGCACGCGAGCCACGGGATGCTGGGAAGGAAAACCCGTTCACGTGGCTAGGCTGTCCAGTGCACCCAGATTGTGGGGCCGCACCGTCTTTTTGACTTCAAAACTCAAACTACCCATGTAAAATATTGGCTCGCAACGAAGTGTAGTAGTACTATTTAAAAAAAAGGCCGCCGTGCGTTCGGCCGGGATCGAATCCACAAAACGAGGTATACACTCCCGTGACCACTAGTAGTACTCATTGGAGTACAACGCAACCTAGAATCGCCTTTTGTCGCTAGTAGTACGTACATTGTTCCTTACAAGAAACCCCTAAGAGCATGGTTAATAGTATAGCCAGCTGCTGGCTATAAGCCAGTGCCATGCCATCTACAGCCCATCTTATAGTCAACATGTAGTAGTAGTTTATTTCTTATAGCCCGCTGATTCAGCTCTATTGTACTTGCTCTAATAATGCAAGAAACCACTAAAATGCCAAGAAACTACTACCACTTGCATACGTGGCAGACTTAAGATAAGACTTCCTTATCAACCATTGTACATGCTCTTACCAACAAAAATCCTCGAGTGACCTCCTACCTCCGGCCCGTCCACCTAGTCATCCTCGGCCATGGGACGCAGCTACCGCTGCCGGCAGAAGGCGAGGTCAAAACCGCCGACAGTGCAGAGCCCATGTTGCGGCAGCCCGGATGCCAGCTCCGTCCGGCGCTCGCGGCTGCTAGCTAGCCAAGATAGCTCCATCCAGCTGCTTGTCTGCAAGGTTTGCTAGCTAGATTGGCAAGGCAGCGCGGCGGCTTGCTCGCGCGCGCCGCGCTAAGGCCAGCCATCTGGCTCGAGCGAAGGCCAGCGCGGTGGCTTGCTCGCTCGTGAGTCACGCTCGGGCCAGCCTGCCAACCCGTGTGGAGGCCAGCGCGGCGTCCGGCCCGTCCGGCGGAGCGGCGGCCAACTCGCTCATCACCGGCGCCACCGACGAACACGCATCAGTACTGTTTGAAGTAATGTTCGGGAAAAATAATGATTTGAGGGGGAATAACATGATAGAAGGTCAGATGTGGGTCCCTCGTGTCAACGGTCAAACAAAATGTGTTGGTTTAAGCTGCCTCGTCAGCACAGACATGTGGGCCAACCCTATCATAAATGGGTTTAAACGAACCTAATCAGTAGGAGTACTAGGTAGTTTTTGGCGTGGATTAAGAAATTTTGGGTATGTTTTTGCTATTTTTTGTACGATAGATTCCTCCTAGGGCTGGTTGAAAGTGGTAGTTTTTTGTTAAATACTCTACATATTGTAAGTAGGAGTGAAAGTTAAGCTTTGGAAGCCAATAAGAAAGGCTAGTTACATAGTGCATATGTGTACATGATTGAAAGTAAATATCAACCATGAGTGACTAATATCTTGATGGAAAACTCGAAACTATGGAATACTAGGAAAAGAAATGCATGGTTGGAAATACTAGCAATGTTCATGTCCGTTGCAACGAATCATAATTAGAATAATACTTATTCACAAACTTGGTACAAAATACTCTAATTTTGATATACATATGTCACTAGAGATATATTATGTTTCAATTAGAATATATTCCTTGGGCTGTTTTGGTGAGGTCAGGGAGGGATGTGGTTGGTTTTAAGATACTAATTATGGGTTTTTCTGCAAATTGGTAGACAAGTTGGATGTTGGTGAGAAAAGGGAACAACTTACCTCACAATCGTTAGATGTAGATCTAATGGTCAGAAACGACGGATGGCAGACACACCAGCATCACCAACTTAGTCTTGTGTAGGAGTACTAGCAAGATCCGTGCATTGCACGGAACATCAAGATGCATTTTTTATAAAACACTTGTTGTGATTGACCCTTGCGGGAGTAAACCCATGTGTAAAAACTAATGATATCTCGAGAAATATGAGATAAGGTGAAGAGGAGTGGGGTGTGGCGGTGGTTGGTGGGCGAATTGAGCGGAGGCATGGGGATTGACGACGCCGGCAGCGACCACTAGGCCAGTTTTTTCCAGAGGCTTCCTTTCTTAATTGCTCAACAATGAGGTTTGTTGGAGATAAGGATGAACGAGGGAAGGCCTTGTCTACAAATGTGGAGAGGGGTGCAGGTATCTTTTAGTTTAATTTCCATCCGTCAGATATAGATCGGACGGTCTATATTGCAAGATGGCACACGTACCATCATCACCAACTCGGTTTTTTATAAGAGATTTTTTATAAGAGAAGAAATATAAGTATGGAGATACAAACGTATTATCGATACTTGCTTCCGTAAACTAGCATCTACATTCTATTCAACGCCTCGGCATGTGGGGCCTTAGCACAATGACTTCTCGATTGTGTAAAACGAAGATTTTCCTGTCGTCGACAAGGAGGGGGTGACGGCGGCGCGCTTTTTGGCTTGCTCTAGTCCTAGTAGTCATACTAGGTGGTCTAAGCACGTGTAGATTTATTCTTTTTCACGTCTCGTGTTCGCCGTACTGCCACGACTGTTCATGAATAGACGGCAGGTTATTCACGGGGAAACCCTTGTTGAGCATTTTTGCGAGAGAGAGAGTGTGCGTGTGTGATATGTTAGAGACTGAGGCAATGATAACAGATTCTTTGTGTCTATGTGTGTGGAGGATAGAGAGAGACATGTACATGGGGCTTTGTGTTGTGTAACGTGGAGACACATATACATAATTAGAGAGTGAGTGTGTGAGATATACATGCGGACATGAGGAGAGATGAGGATCCAGGTAAATGGGTGTTTGTGCGTGTCTGTGTGTGTTTGTGCACGTGTTTGTGTGTGAGAGGGAGAGAGTGTATGTGGAGTAGAGAGACCACTGATGATGTAAACCTAGTATAAGGGAAGGGGGAATGGTGTGACATGTGTAGTAGCGAGATAGCACGGGTGCGGGCGGGGGGAGCAGACTATTTGGAAGAGACATCGAGTGTGTGTGTGGGAGAGGGGTGTGAGAGCGAGAGAAAGAGAGAGAGAGGAAGAGAGGGGGTGAGAGGGGTCTTTTGTGTCCATAAATGGCGTATAGATAGGGAGACAATGTTGATGTTGTCCGAAATTGGCCTATGAACGGAGACGCAAGGGAAGCGAGTCATCGTGTGTGTGATAGGGACTTCATGAGAGATCTAGAATAGATGGTGTAGAGAACAATGTGCGAAATCGAGAATGATTATACATTAGGGAGCTATGCAAAGATTCACGACATATATGTATACAGGGAAGGAGCTGGGGCGGGTCCGCATGTGGGAGAGATAGAAAGAGGAGAGTGGTGCACAAGGAGACAAAGTGTGCTTGTTTGCAGTGGGGGTGGTGTGTGAGGTGAGTGCGTGAGAACCACATAACTAGGGAGATAGACGTTTGGGGGCAACGTTTTGTGTGTATGGGAAATATACACTCTACATAGTGCGTGTGCTTGGGTAAGAGAGATAGCGGGAGACCTAGAGAGTGAGGGAAGAGATGTGTGCATGCCCGAGAGACAAAGTGATAGAGAACTATGTTGGGGTCCAGACTTTACAAGAGAGAGGGGTGTTAATGTGCTCGTGTGTTGGTGTTTGGGGGAGAGAACGACTTCTCTCTGTGTGTGTGTGTGGTGGGGGGGGGGGTTGACTTCAGATAAAGAGTGAGATGTCTATATTTGAGGGACTTTAGCGTAATTGAGATATTGTGCACTCATGGTTGATCAATTTGTTTCACAGTTTGTACTATGAGATAACGATACTTTTGAACATGCGTGATATACCTTGATGTACCAGAATTACAAACCTAAGATTGGAATTTTGGAATTTGACTCCATCATTAGATTTTGTAATTCATTTAAATGGAGCTACATTTTTAAGCCGGGATTTCGTGATTTCAAATTCATATATCAAACCTAGAGATATACACATACAGGTATGTTCAAACTTTATAATCATCCACTTTATTCATACACATACACATTTTTGCTTTTGTCATCATATTTAGGATAAACACATTTGGAATTTCTTTTGAATTGGACCGTATGATGGTATTTGCTTGTAGTAGCTCAATGATCCATATTTGAATTGAATGGACAATCTAAGTTTCGAGTTGGAGACATTGATTTTCAAAACTTGCACATTTTTTGCATGCAAAACAAACAAATTGTCGGCCATGATATCATAGTCGGCCGTACGAGAGCAGAATACGTATAATTTTAGGTGCCAAAAGCTTTCAAACTTCCCGCTCACATCGAAATATCATGCGCCCGAAAGTTTAGCCCTGTGATATTCCTGTTTTACCCCTGCCACATGAACGGAAAAGGGCTGCTTTGGTAACTCCATTGTTTTCCCCTCTTTGCCCCCAACATTCTTCCCCAGAGCCCCTCCCCTTCCCCTCCCCGACCCCCAACCACGGCAAGCCACCGAATCTAGTCCTCCGCCGCAGCGGTGGACCTCACACCCCGTCGGATCTATCTTCCGCACCTTGGAACCCCCAACTGCCAACTCACCGCTTCACCGGAGCCGCTTCAGCGACTGGCTTGTCCACCGCTCCAGATCTCCTTGACCGCCATCATGGTCCACCACACCGGATCTGCTTAACCGGCGCCCTCGTCCACCACAGCATAGGCCCTTCACTGACTCCCTCGTTCACCCCTTCGCTGGCCCTTCATACAAGCCCTCGTCCGCCAGAACAGATCCGCCTCACCGAAAGCACTGTAGAACGCGCCCGCCGAAGCCTTCGTCCACTGCACCGGACCTGCTCCACGGACGCCATATTCAACTCCACCGGCCCTGCTTTATCGACGCCGCAGCCTCATCAGGTTATTTCGATTTGTACTCCTTCGTTTTTTCTCTTTATCGTGCAACTGTTCACTTACCACAGATGAGCTTTCTTGTATGTCGACAGGCGCCGCAACCGTAGCACCGGAGCCGCTTCAGCGATGGCGACATCCAGCCCAAACTCAACCGCAACACGAGCACCATCGACGATCCTTAGCTACCAAGTATGACAACGATACCCATACGCCGCCGAGAATCAGGTACTACTATCCAATGGCCGGTGCCTACGTTCACTTTCCTAGCATAAGCACCACACCTTTGAATTTCTTCAGGGCATCATTCAGTTTTTCATGAGACGCGTTATTCTGCTTGCACCTGTAGGGCCATACTTCTGGCAGTGAACATGTTACATGTGCTAAATTACATACCAGTGCACATATAGTTAATATGCTTTAGTTTTGTTCTGATGCCACCTGTTGGTTCCATCAGACTGCTTAATGTTCTCTATGCTTAATTACACATCAGCAAACTAGCATGTGGTTCCACTGCTTTTTGTTCGTTTTACCCTACATTTTCTGATGCTAGCTATTACATCACTGCTCCGAGCCTCTGTTCATTACTTGTTTGTGTGTTCTTGATCTTCCCAAGTTGCATGACTAATTTGATGCTTCTATTAATTATGGAGCTGCCAACCCCATCAAGCAAAATATTTGTTCTTTTGGGGCTGGCACCTCGAACAAGCATAAAAATAGAGGGAAGCAGATATACTCCCTCCGATTCTATTTACTCTGCGCATAACTCTTGACCCGCATACCAAGGATGGCCTGGTTTATTTTTTCTAGACTAATTTGCCAATTAATTAGGGTAGAGGCGGATGGGGCGGGGCACAAAAGGAAACCAGTGCTAGGAATCGGCAATGCGCAGACTAATACGAGAAAACTAAGAAAAAGTTATACGCAAAGTAAAAAGAATCGGAGGGAGTATTGTCGTGTATGCACACACCCTTCTTTCATTAGTTTAGATGAACCATTGATGATCAATTCGGACCAGTGCATGCGATTAAAATTAATTTTACCTAAATAGATGGTGCAGAATAAACTACAACAACTAGATTTGCAACCACGGGATGCTGACGATATCTTCAAAGAACATTGCAACAGCAGCTAGGCTTCACAGCAACATATGGTAAGCCAGTGTGTTTTAGTACATGTGAAATGTAATGCGAGTGGGCTGCTTTCTTGGCTTGTGCCCTCAACGTTTAATCCTACCGAATTACAAATAGTTCAGTTGTTTGCTTTGCTGTATTGCTTGATTCGAATGCTTATTTGTTGTTACGCTATACCTGAGTTGGCCAATATGTCAGCAGTGCCTGCTGTACTATCATAAAGAAATGCATGCCTATTTCATTTGAGTCCTTAACTTTTCCTCTCAACTTCATCACAAGACTGTCTTCGTAGTTTATATGAGGCCACACTGTTAAGTGCTTTCTCAGATTATTTCAACTGGTTAGATGCCTTGGCAACTTAAATATAGCGGTTGTACACTCCCTTTCAACTAGGGATGTCAACTAGGTCCGGTTTAATCCCGATTAAAGTCCACTAGTGGCATGATAGTTCAAAAGAGTTTTTGTTTTTTTGAGGAAAATGAACTAGGGATGTAGCAAAAACTAACTAGATGGGACTGGCGGATTTCGTTTATTTGCCACTTACATCCCTAGTTTCATCTTACCATTTTAATTTCTTTTCGGCTGATGCTGCTTCGAACCATTTAAATATAGTTTGCCATGCTCGACAATAATTCGTCCGTCGTTTACCATGTAAGCTTATTGCCTGGATCATACGATAACTATCTCTTACTGATGTCCAGCGGAAACCTTTCAGGATGCCGTTCACACTAGGACATAATGTACAACCCCAAAATCTATTTGTGGAAGCAGTGTGCCATCCATGTTACCAGATGGTAGCAGTTCAGAGGCAACACCGCCGGAGAGCAGTCTGAGCACAGATATTATAGTGCTTGAGGCTCTACTAGAGGCAGAAAGAGATGGTGTGGCTGCCATGAATGAGGTAATATTTATCTTGAGGCTGGAAATTACGGAATTAGCGACACACATTATGCAAGCAACCCAAGAATTGGAGGAAGTAAGAATGTTGCATTTGAAGACGGAGGAGGTCCTGCTGTTTCTGCTATCTGAAGCCCAAGATAATCCCGGTTCTTCTTTAGATACCAGTTGAAATTTTCATTAGATTATTGTACTTGCATGTTGTATCATGTCTCTGAATGGATTATGTTGCAAGACCCCCTATGTTGTCCATGTGTTGTAATGATCCGAATTTTTTAGGCGAGGTAATCCTCAGTACTTGTATGATTGACATAAGGTGATCTGTTTGCCGTGTGAGCATATTGTATTGGATGAAATAACTGTTTGACTCAGAGTGTATCCAACCTACTGAATTCGAAGATCACGGCATTTCTAAATCATAATCATATATAAAGGTGGAATAAATCTTTGTTGTGGTTTTGAAGAAATAAATAACAAAACATATAATTATCTGTGGATATTCGTAATCGAATACAAATTGGATTTGAATTTAGTTTGCCAGGTCCCAGGGCAAACATGAATGCTAATTCTCCCAAGTTTTGAACGAAGCGGCTAAACACCCACTATAATTTGTGGGCTGCTCGAAGCAAGTGTTTGCGAGATGGAAATTACTGTCTACCCCTGACACTTGACATCCTTATCGACAGGATTTACACTACTGTCGATAGGGGTAGACTAGTAACTTCAATCAGATGTGACACGACGGCCTCTGAGCCCATTCAGACACGGTGGGCGCCAAACGTGGGCGGCAAAACACATTTGATTCAAGCTCATCCGAAAGACATGTGTCTCTTCTTCCATTTCCCCATTCATACACGGTGGGCGGCAAAACAAACTCTCCTCGTCCAAAATCGATGTAGGCTTATATTTTAAATAGGGGCAGATGTGTAACTTCCATCAGATGTGACACAACCGCCCTACTTGTCAGCCCCGTTCATACACCATGGGCGGCAAAACACCCTCTCCTCGCCCGAAATCGATGTAGGCTAATATTTTAAATAGGGGCAGATGTGTAACTTCCATCAGACGTGACACAACCGCCCTACCTGTCAGCCCCGTTCATACACCATGGGCGCCAACCGTGGGTGGCAAAACACCCTCTCCTCGCCCGAAATAGTTACCAATAAATATTTGGGAGATGCGAGATTACCGTCCTATCCCCAACCGACGCGATGTCTGAAATTTTAAACGGGGGATAAGTTCGTAACTTTCCCCCATTTCAGAGAAGTGCGTCCCAAAGTTTGAGATCCCCCCTCCCCTCCATTTCCCCATTCATACACCGGCAGCGGCACGACAACCTCTGCACTGCAGCCAGCCTCCTCCGTCCGCCACCCCATCCTCCACCTTGCCAGAGCCGCTACCCCTACCCCGTCGTCCACTGCAAGAGATGGACGTCTCTCATCCATGGCGCTGGACCAGGATCCTTTCATCGCCTCCTCTCGCTTCATCAGCGCCGTCGTCCACCTTGCCGTTGCCGCTCCTATGACTGCCTTGTCCACGGCAACAGGATATATCCCCCGACCCGGCCGTCTGCCGTCTAAAGTCTTCTTCCCCGCCGCCGACAGCCATCACACCCGCAGCACCCTCAACGTATCAGCATAGGCCTACACAGCGTCGCAAGAGAGGTGGTACTCTTCCATATGTGCTTAAGTTATTGATCTCACCTGGAAAATAGATCGTAATTTGTTTATTGTACTTTTCTTGTCCGTACCAAATCGTAGTGGCTAGTTGAAAGCAAACATTGGTTGCGAAGTAGCTTTGTCCGGTTTGCACCTTCAGATCCTCCATGGCACGGGCAGTATACTCGTAA